>NC_072777.1:21241029-21541029 GCF_022539595.1 Amphiprion ocellaris | reverse complement strand
ATATTGTTAAAGCGTGAATAAATGTCCTTTTTCTGTGACTTTTACTGTCAAGTCCACCTCTCTTTTCCTCCAAAGGAGGCGAGGACAACTCAATTCAAATTTCCAACTCAAACTTTTATTTTCCTTTTAGTTGGTCGGTCATGATATTTCAGTAGGTTGTAAACCTTTAAAGACAGAAACAAAGTTCACACCATCAAACACAGAACCAAAAAGCTGACCTATTACCCACTTAACCATTTAAATGAATCAATCACTTAAACCTTTTTAAAGCAAATAAAGAATAACCAACATTTTAGTAAAGTTTAGTAAAGTTTTAACATTTAACAGAACATACATATTTTCTATATTTCTACTTTACTTAAACTCAAAATGAAACATCTTAATTCAAACTCATTTGACATAAAAATGGAGTAAATGCTGCTGGCTTTCATTAACCAATCACACAGTGAGCAGTTAACATAAACTTGGCCATATCAAGAAACATTTCAAACCACCAAGAAAGCAAATAAACATTTCACCAACCATTGGCGTCTTTGGACTGAATCCATGAGTGGACTTGGATCTTCTTGTTCTTTCCTTGTGTCTTTCTCTTCTGAAGATTGTTTGACTGACTGACTGAGTTTCCCCCAGTCCTTCCCAGGTGCTTTATATCAGTGATCACTGATCAGGTGTCAAGCACCGCTTTGCTGCTGCCGATGCATTCTGGGAAGTGTAGTATTTAGTTCCATTTCCTGAGATTCAGCTCAACATTTACTGATTGGTTGCTAAACAATATATTTGCATCATGTTGTATTCAGATGGAGTACCTACCACAACCTACTGATCTTTTTTGGTATTACTATAATCTGTAGTCTGAATTTGCAAAGGCAGATATCTTAATTTCTTATTAGTTAGCTAGATTCTACTCTGACCCCCACCCAAAAGCAAAAAAGTTCAGGCTGAGGATTATTTTTCACTTTAAGCCCCGCAAGTGTGGCTGCAGTAACAAGCTTGCTGTGCCTGACTAACAATATGTCTGTGGTTTGGAATTATTTCCAAGTCCACATATATCGGTATCAGTATTGGTTGATATTAGAATTGGAAATTGAGAGTTGGACAGTGTCGGCATATTGGTTATCGGCAAAAAAGGCAATATCGGACATCCCTGATTGCCAGTAATTCTGTAATACACAGAAAATTCTGTTCTCATCAGTATAACAGTGAATACAATAATGACTCACTTGCAACAATATCATGGCAAAAATTCAGGGACTTTTTGGTTAAACTGGGCTGAACTGCAGGCAGTGTTCTTATACAGAGCAAAGAGGAGACCAGTATGGACATGAACTGAGTTCTTTTAGGACTTTGTGTTTCAGAAAAATGAGCCCATAGCAAGTAATGTGAGATAGAAGCAAAAAACATCCAGAACCTGCAGCACTTGTTGGTTTCTGTGAGAATCAGTATGGAGTTCCACTTAGCAGTTTCCCAGGGCTGCTCAGAAGTACGTACTCCAGTGTACCCCCCACAAAAACAGTTAACACTGCTGCAATGCTGTTTTGCTGCAATTGAAGTGGGTCCAGATTAAATAGAAAATCATTTGGATTGTGTCACAGCATTACTTTGCAGTCCTATGCTTCACAACTGAAAGACCTACTTGCTTTTAAACTGGACAAAATCAGCAAATTGTCCTTTCTTTCATGCGCACACACGATTTTCTACATTCATAAAGTTTAGTTAAGCTTAAGCAGCTAAAACCGCATGATGTGAGAAAGAAATCTGTCTTCCTAAGAGAAACCAATGTTGTATTTTGGCAGAAACAGGACACATAAAGTACCTGTTAGTGTAGATTGGTGTCAACATTGACAGTAACTCAGTATTCGGTCCTTCAGGCTACCAAATCAATTTGGAAACGTTACGAATTTAAACCCATTTATGTGTGACAATCAGTGCTGAATGTTTTGGAGCTACAAGCCATTAAAGACTGATTTTCAAATGAGCCCTTTTACATTAGTGTGTGCATGTGTGTGTTCTCCTGATTGGATGAGTAATCTTGCGCCCATGTGTATGCATTTATGTGGAGATGTATGTATGCACATGCAACCCAAGCAGCCCTTTTACACTGCTATTTACTCTGGAACATAAAACAAAACAGCTTCTTAATCCTTCCAAGGTGCGTGGCTGGCTCCCCTTGAAGGTTGTAATACCCCTTTACTAGGGCAGTTAAAGCACTCAGGCAGTAAAGGAAAAAAGAAAGGGAAATGTCAAAGCACAGATCACACACATACAGCGCTTGGCATTTGCTCAGACCCAGCCAGGAAGTAGTGAAAACTGCTACTCCTTTACAGCGGGTCTCAATGGGGCTTTCCAAGGCCACGGGCCAGATTTGTATTGCACAGGATCTGAAAACCTTATTTGTTTATCTGAAACGAGGGTGCAGCAGTTAAAGTAAATTAAAGGGAATCACAACTGTGTTTTATAAGGGTTAGCTAGACCCAGTAAGCTGACCTTCCTGTTTATTCCACATCTTTTGCCGTCCTCAAGACAAATAATGCTGCAGTTTTGTAACTTATTGTAGCTGTTAATATGCTATTTTAGTTTCATGTTCTTCATGTTATCTTATTTAACTTTATTCGAGACATACAAAGGCTCATGAAGAGCGTCGCATGCATCAAAAATGGTACATCGAATCGTCTAGCAATGTCTAAAACAACCTTTAAAGTGGTAGATTGATGACAACACCATACACAGCAATTGCTCCCATTCACAGAGAGGATTTTACAAGTTATCATGGCTGCAGCTATTTTAGCTGTGAAGTTCTTCAGTTAGGAGCAGTAGGAATACAGCATCTGTGATACAAAGTAATTAATCAGGAATGTGAGTTTCGATGTATCTGATTTGTGAATGCAACATAATGGTGACATTGTATTGTGTTGCGCAAGCCTGTCACAGTTACTACATAGTGGCCTGTTCACAGTTTTTTGAACTGACTTTGATCATTTTGCATAACCTTTACAATGAAAGGCATGTTATCTTTTTTTTTTAAGGGGGGGATGCCACAATTTATCAATCAGAATCTGTGAAATCAGAGAGAAGTTTCACATTTTTGAAGGTATTTCAACTACTACTTGCTTACACTTCCTGTAGTTCAGCCCACTAATTCCCATTAGAGCTGTAATAATTCATCAGTGAGTTGTTAACTATTAAATTTATGATCCATAATTTTGATAATTGAGCAATTCTTAAATAAAGGTAAAAATTCTCCAATTCCACCTTCTTCTTCTGTGTTAGAGGATGACATCTCTGGCTTTGGCATAACATTAATTGACAGTTTTAAACCGTTTTCTGATATTTTAATTGATCAGTTAATTGAGAAATATTCAATACATTAATTGGCAGTGAAAATAATTCTTAGTTGCGGAACTAGATTCTTTTCGCTTTTATAAAAACTGCTGAACTAACAAGGCCATACTGTACTTGCTATTTCCACATAATTTTTTTCCCGTTTGTGCCCCCTTCTTCTGCTGTGGTTCAACAGCACTAACTTTTTACCTCAAGGTGCTTAACTTGTAATAGTTGATGACTGAACTGACAATATATCTATTCACACTAATGTCATGGATGTCTACCACAACAGCACCGCTGTGGGCACATCTTGGTCGTAAGTCTCAGGAAAAAGAGAAGGTAACCTGATGAACGAGATTTATCAGATTCGCCACAAAAAGTGAGTAAATTATTCAGTGAACTATAAGTATTTTGAAGGGCGGGTCTGATGTCTAACAACATGCATCAAATATTTGTTCAGCTTTGTTGCACAAAATCACTTTTCAACACAAAAACTTGTAAATAAAGCAACAAAATGAGATGATTTTCACACCTCAGTGAAACGAATGCAAACCGCTGGCAGTCTTTAATCAAAAACCTTATAGTATACTTTGGAAAGAGTTCAGCAGCATTATAGAGTGAATTCATTCTGCAGTAAATGGTGATAAGCATGGAAAAACACTATTACGGGACTGCAACAGAACATCACATCGAGGCAGGTTGTGCTTGTTCTGGTCACCAGCCATATTATTTACAACATATATTTCCAAAGTAAGATGCAGACTGTTGAGGAAAACATGAAGGAAAACAACATTCTACCTGCCCACCGTCCTCCCTCGTTAAACATCCACACCGTTAATAATGCCAAGTTCCACATTCAAGCCCAGCGGGGAGCCAAGTGTTAGAATATAATGCTCTGTGCAGGATCAGGGTGGGCCAGGGTAGCCTGCTCTCCATTCAGCCTGGGATTGATTGTGAAGAGCAAAATTTGAGGGGGTTGTTGCCTAGTTGCAGGTATACAGCGCCTGTTGAGCTCCCACACAGCCGAAAACACGTTTCATCAATTTAACTTTGTGTGTTCTTAAACTGGATAGAATGTGAGAGGACTATGTGATGTGATTAATTCAACAGAATGGTATTTGTAAAGACGCTGACGCACACAGCACCCTGCTTCACATCATGCTACACACAATAATAGAGGTGAGACCACCTGTTGGGTCCAGCTGTTTTCCCCCTTTACTTCACCAATTCTTTTCTGAGTGTCAACAAATGGCCAATTTTATATTCTGAATGATGTTCCGCAACTTTAGTGGAGGGTTCTAATATAGCCCTCATAGTATCTGTTGCTGAGAAGTTAAGCCCCAATTCTATTCATTTATATGATATGTTGGACACTTTTGCTTTACTTACAGACTCATAAGCCAAATGTTAAAATCTGCATAATTGTCATTGCCATAGCACTCAGGTCTTAATTGTTTCACAATGCTCGATTTGTTTAAAGCCTTCTTCAGGTCAACATATACTGATCTGTCAAAACATCGTAACCCCTAACAGATAAAGAGTTCAACACGGATCATCAACAATAGTGCCATAGTCTGCTGTTATGTTAACCTTCAGTCCTGGAATTCATGTGGGTGTTACTTTGACACCTAAACATTGTTCCACATTGTTCTAAGTGCTCCCCCACTTGGCGACAACACCATCCACCACTCCACACATACCACTCAGGGACAGGTTGAGGAACATGACAAAGAACTCAAGATTTTGACCTGACCTCCACACTTCCCAGATCTCAGTCTGATTAAGCATCCACAGTATCCGCCGGAGGCTGCAAAGGATCCGCTGGACACCCCCAGAGTCGCATGTCCATGCCCCAATATGTCACAGCTGAAGTGGACAATATTAGGGCAGGTGGTTTCATTGTTGTGGCTGGTTGATGTATGTATAACCAAATTTTCTGAGCGAGAGCTTGCTGCATCAGCAATGTTGCCAACAGAGTTTAAAATGTAGTAGCTACAGTGAAGTGAGTCACCGCTCCAAGGAAATCAGTTCCTGTGGTTTTGTTAATGTGTAAGGTTAAGATGCCCTCAACTTCCCAGTTAGACTTAAGTACGTTGGAGCACTCATCTGTGGTCATGACTTTATTGTAATTACTGAAGAATGCAACTGTGCAGACAAGCAGATGAAGTAAGCTTTTTTTTTTGCGGGCCTATGACTCAAAGAATCCCTTGGATAAGGTGAGGACCTCAAACATCTTCAAGGGGTACACTAGATGTTCCTTTTGCATCAAAATAAGCAGATTGAAATGGTTCTGGTATCAGATTTGGATGTCTTTATTTAGAGATTTTATGTGTACATCGAACTGGAAGAAAACCTCAGTGAAGCCTCGGAACAACCAATGAATCTCAGTCTTTCGGAAGAGCTGGACGACATGATGAAGAACAAGGAAACTGGTTTGGTTTGCTTGGTTTGGTTTCATAGATGTACGGGTGGTTGGATACCCCAGCCACACACCCCACTTCATACTGCATCTGAACCCTATGATACTTCCTGGTAATCCCAGATACTCAGCTTAACATATGAGCAGTGATAAGATAATGGATTCATTGATGAATCCCTACTCAATTGAAGTCCCAGAGCTTTTTGGTTCCGTTATCAAATAACACCCAGGACCCTGGAGGGTTGGCAGACTTGAGGGTGGATGGCGATGTGTGATTTCCATCTGATGATACCTGGCCATTGCCGTCTACTCCAAACCTTAACCAAAATCACTCTCTGGTTATTACTTACACATAAAAGAGAGCTCTTTCATGTGAATGAATTTTTATTTCTATGTGTAAATGTATTTCTTTATGTTTTTTTCCTTGTTAACATTATGACCTGTGTACCTTGATAAATAGGCCAAGTTTGACATTTAGCTGTATTGCTCTTCCCTAGTTTGAACATGTCATCACCAGCTCAAGTTAAAAATATTACACTCGATTACATATATTTGTATATTCATGTAGCTAAACCCTAATGATCCGGTTTGCCAGTCTGCATGTTAACTGTTCGTATGCTGCAGACAGAGTGTGAAGGAGCACATTGAATAAGTTACAATCAGCTACAGCATTAAAAGTCAGAATGCGCATAAAAGGAAGAAAAACATGCATGAAGTATCCACTGAGAAGCATTTTTTTTCATTAAAGGAATCTTACTAATGAAAAATGTTCACCCAGAGTTCAGAGTGCCAGAAATTTTTGAAGATTATTTTGCAACCAAAGCTGCCAAAATAGCTCCTTCCCCATACTTTGTGTTGCTAAAACAACAGTTCCATATAGTTTTAATAAGCCGATGAAAATTACTTGGTATATAAAAATCATTATCACCTGCACTTGCAAACAAAATGAGTAATTTTTCACACACACAGTGTCTAGAATAGGATACTAAATGTTTGTATCAATTTGCAATGGAGCAAATTTAAACAAAACTGCCTCATTACGTTCTGTCACACATGAAGCTCCATGAAGAGACATCACAGCTTGAATCCTTCAGACAGGTGCATCTGACTTTACGTGACAGTTTAGCAGTCAACATACAGTGTCGGGACAACACTAATACCCACACTGGATCCTGCCACTTCCCCACACAAACACATGAACACATCCGCAGACTGACACACCGAATCATCACGAGACTTATATAGGTCATTTGAGTGAGCGCAGCTCGCTGTGGCAGCGAGGCGTGCAGAGCAGGGGGATTTCTCTTCTGCTGCTGGGCGTTATGTCCAGCGAGGTGGATGAGAGTCGACAGGCTTTCGGCCCCAGAAGGCCGCCATGCAAGGTCCTCTGGGTTCCTCTAGGATTCAGCCCAGTTCATTAGTGTTGGACAGGAGCAGGGGATTGAGTGTATAACTGTGTGTGTGTGTGTGTGTGTGTGTGTGTGTGTGTGATCTGTTTTACCTTTGAGCTTTAAGCCATTTGGCGAGGGGCATTTTAGAAAATGAGGTCGGGTGAAGCTGGTTTTCGGCTGCTTATGGGATCATTTTAAGACAGTGGTTTGGGTTTGGTGTTGGGTTTTCAGATAAGGGTTAATGTTAGGGTTAGTTTAGATTCAAAACTCGGGTTGAACTCATGCAGTCTAGGTACTGGTAAGGATATCAGTCGTAGAATTAATATCATGGGGGGTTGCACACGTGTCCTTTGAGGTCAGTCAGCATTTCTTCGTAAGCATGTGTGCAGGCTTCACATGTCTTCCCTCTCAGGCTGTGCAGGCTTGCATTTCTCTGTGTGTGTATACATTTATGGACACGTGAACGTGAGCATATATGTGTCAAGCCATGACTCGCTGCCGCTGGCTGACATCCATTTAATCCCTCTGCTCCAGTCTTCCTGAATCATCCGGGATTGATGCACTTAGCATGTTTTGCTACAGCAGACTCTAATCAGGGATCAACCTGGGGCTTATCAAAAGTGGAGGAATTTACCCTGCGTTGATGCTCTGATAGTAACATTACTGTAGTACGAGAAGCTTAAGAGGGGAAAATTAGGCTTTAAAGAATCAGATAAAATCAAGAGATTCAAGTTGTTTTTTTAATTAGATTGAAAAGTTGTAAACAAAAAAAAGCAAAAAATTAAAGTCAGTTCACTAAACCAAAAGGAAGCAAAGAGATGTAAAAAGGTGTAAAAAGGAGTTTCATACAGAGAAAAAAAGCACATCTACCTGGGCCTGATGATATGTCTGAAATGAAAATGACAATATGAAGGGTGATAGTTCTCAGGTATTTCTATCGGTATACTCATTATAATCAGGTTGATTATCAGCCAGTGTGATCATTTTTAGATGACAAGTTCAGTAGCGTGGAGGAATGAAATATGTCAGACTATATAATTTAAAAAAAATGTTTTTTAAAGTTAAAATCAAGATTATTCTCTATATCAGTGTCAAATTATGATTTAGATATGAATTCTATTTTTTGATTAAGTATCAGTGAAAGAAAATATGGAGAGTGGAAATAGACTCATTACAAAAAGACTGTTAGTTTCAGCTGAGTCACTACTATCTTCTCGTGAACACAAGGAGCGCACATTTTTTTGATTTTTACAGAATCTGGTTAATGCAGTCAGTATATTTTTGACTAACGTTTAAATGAGACATGGAGAATAAAGTAGATTTGATGAGATATCACAGTTTTACAGCTTAGATTTAACTTTAAATAGCTTTAAGTTTTAGATTTAAGTTACACTAAGAAAAGGTATGTCACAGCTGAAAAGTTCAGGGACTGTGTAAAAATCCAACAATTCTTTCCATTTTTAAAGAAAGAGGAAATAAATATGACAATGAAATGTCGCTCAGCGGAGTTAAGTTGACTCAGACACATCTCTAAAGACAAGACGGAAGCAAATGTATAACTGAAAAGTTGCTGTGACTACATCAAGTCAGATCACCTGCATGGAGAGCAGCGATGGAGGAGAAAAAAACTCCATTTTATGCTACTTTTCAATTTTACTAACTTGTTAACCTGCTCATGTCCACACAGTTTGCACACAAGATGTCTCAGAGCTGTGTGTAAGTCATTGCTATTTAGTGGAGCAGTTTTACTCCAGGAAAGAATGTTGAACACAAGTGAATGAGGCAACACAGCTGATAAGCTACAATAATTTCATTTGTTTTGGACTCTGCAGGTCCCTCAAAGGTCAGAACTGACAAACACTTGCTCTTGTCTCAAGTCTTGCTATTGATCAAACTCACAAAGTTAACCGTCCAAGTTATCTTAAGTTCAACTTTACACATATAAATAATGTAGATTAACTTCACTTCCTCAAGCTGATTGCACAATCCACCTGGAACTGATTGATTTTTCCACAAAATTTTTAGCAATTTAAGTATGTTTTTTCTAGGTCGGGTCTCTAGACCCAAGTGGTTTCATACATGGGTCGTTTTGGGCTAAACAGTCACAAAATTCAATCACGACTGAAATTTAAGGATAGTAAATGTAATCAAAATGATCAAATTATGTCTAAATCCAGGAATCCAACGCATGTGTTGAAGCAAAGTACAGCTTGTCTTGTTTACTGCTGATTTGTTTTGGTTAATAAATTAATTTTGTCTGCCTTAATCATATTAAACATGTCTAGCACAAGAAGAACCACAGCGCTTCCATCTAGATACATACCATAGACTCCACTGATTATCCAATCAGGTGACAAAAAGGTCATGTGCCTTTTGAAAAACCTTCAGAAAACACAACAAGTCATTCAAGTTGTGGGGTTAAGAAATGTCTCTTGACCTAATTGTTCACGTATGCATGCGTTGCTCAATGTGTGGCTCTGTGGAAGGTGCAGCGATGAAAACATTCATGGGATTGAAACCTGCCACACAAACAGATGAGTCAGCGTTTATGCTTCTAGCCGAGTCATTGTCAAATCACATAACAGTCGAGGAGGAAGTGGAGCAGAGAGAGTCTGAGCAGGCAGCAGGATGTTTGGACGGGGGAGCTGTTGGGGAAAAATCAGTATTCACGGCTGGAGAGTGAAAGTGTTTGTCATAATGGAGACTGTGAAGCACAATGTAAAGCCTGCAGCCATTTGAGGGAATTTAGTGGGTCACGCTTACAGCACATTAGTCAAAATCTGCCGTATTTCCATGGCAACCTGCCCTAGTAATGAGATACAACTCTGACAGCTGTCTGGACAGCTGTGACTAGCTGTTGAAGATTAGTTGACTAAACAGAATCCATCCTGGTCTTGTGCACTTCTCTGAAAACTACAGCTTTTCCCAGCTCTCCTTAAAGGCCATTTTCAGTCCACGTTAAGACAAAGAAAGAAAATAAATATGAATAAAATACTCAGAAATTGATCTTTCCAAAGCCCAAAGGAATATGGACTCATGCCAGATGCTTTTTTCCCCTCTAATATAGTAGATATTTACAGTAGTGTAGAGTAAATGGATATATTTACTCCAGTGCTGTGGTTTTGTACAACTTTGAAGTGCTTGTACATTAATATTTCAATTTCATGTTTCCACTCCATCAGATTTCAAAGGAAATGCAGTATTTTCTACTCAACTACATTTATCTGACAGCTTCATTTTCTGTTAAAGTAAATATTTTACACAATGCGCAATATAACGAGCTTTTAAAATGACGTTGACAAAGATTAAGCTAGTAGTTTTCAACCTTTTCAGCTTCTTACAAAAAAAAAATGCATTCTGGGTCACATATGTTGGGAACAGGTCCATTAAATAGTGACCAAATGATTGAATATCTCATCCAAATACAAAGATGGGAGAAAAAATCCCAAAACTGAAAAAGGATTTGTATATCAGAACTTTGTTTCTTCTTCTTTCCTCTATATTAATCTCCAGATGTACTGTGCGTGTATATAAATCTGGACAGAAATAAGTCCAAAATAGCTACAACAATAACATGCTGCTCAATCACTAATGCTTCACTAGTAATAGTCTAATCACGTCATACTGCATGTGTTAAAAAAATCACTGAGCAGGACCAAACTAGCCCTTTGCACTTCTTAAGGTTTTTCATGCTTGACTTTCTCATCTAATAGACTATTTTTACATTGCTGTGTTGGTACTGGATCTAAAAAAAAAAACTTCTCCCCCCACTGGATATTTTAGTAGCTCAACTCATTCGAAAAGCTAAATCAAGAGAGCTGACTCAGACATATTCCTTTAGGACTTTCTGAATACAGCATTTTGTAAATTATGGACCCATTTAGAGTAAAATAGACCATAGACTGGGGCATGTTTACTGGCAGGGCTACTTTGTGATTTTCAGGTCAGATCCAATTCTCGCTCACCTTGTGCGGGTTCAAAACGGCATCATGACAACCAACAAATGCCGAACTCAAAGCTGCAATAGAATAGCTTACACACCAATGGGTAGAATTATTTGCAGTCTATGATAACAACAAACGAGTATCTTGATCCTGAAGCTGTCTGCTAACTCCTACGAGACTAATAACTTCATAAAGTTAGTTGCAACAGTAACATTAAGCATCAGTTGTTCAGAAAATAATAAAAACACAATGACAACTGTTATTATATTGGTTCCTCATGTGTACAGATCATACAGTGGTGCTACAGTACTGACAGTATCAGAGGAGATGTACACCAATCAGGCAAAACATTATGACCACCTGCCTAATGTTGTGTTGATCCCCTTATGCTGCTAAAACTCCTCTGACCCAGTGGGGCATGGACACAGGACTTCTGGGGATGTCCTGTGGCACCGGGATGGTGGCAGGGAATTTTATTGGTCCTGTGGGTTGCAGGGTGGGACCTGTCTAGATTAGGCTTATCCTGGCACATCCCACAGATGCTCAATAAGATTTGGATCTGGAGAGTGTGGAAGTCAGGTAAGCAGCTTAGCTCTGTCGTGTTCCCTGGGCTACTGCTGAGCAGTTTTTGAGGTGTGTCAGGGTGCATTGTCCTCCTGAGGGTGGCAAGTGGCATCAAGGACTGCTGCTTCCATGGGGGGTTGAGGGATTGCTTGATCTGCAATATTTAGGTGGGTGGTACATGTCAAACATTCACATGAAGGCCAGGACTCAAGGTTTCCCAGCAGAACATTGCATTATAGCAAGATGGTCAATGTTTTTCACTTCACCTGGCAGTGGTCAGAATGTTGTGACTGCTCGGTGTATAGGACTGTGTAGGCAAGTAGGAAGTAGGACCTGGTCACTGACATAGAGGATAGTAAAAACAGTGTATTTAGACTCCTGTGCTTCTTGTTTGCATTCACACTTTTAACCCAACCAGCCCACAGACCCCCAAAAAGGTAGCTATGTAAAAAGAAATGCACGAAATTGTTTGTGTACCAGAACAAAGCATCATCTGAAAGGGCAAAACAAATAGTTTTGTTGTTCCGTGTGTCCTCATGAGCTTTACCAGATGCGTACTTCCACTTAGCTGGTATGAGCACCGCATAAATAACAGGTGTAGACAGGTCCATAAGCTCATCATGCATAGCACCAGTAAAGTATTTGTTTTGACCACTCCCCACAAAATCTTTGACCTCCTTTACGGCTTACACAACATGACACTTGTGAGTCCATGTGACTTCTGTTTACAGGCCCTGGTTAAAGTTGGTGGTGTGAACTCAGTTAAACAAAGCAAAAAGGCCATTGAACCATGGTTATAAATCATGCTTTAGCATTGGGGAGCTCCCACATTTGTAAATTCAATTTAGCTTGGAGTGTTTTTGACGTCCGGCATATGAAAAACACGCTCCTTCCTCTTGGTGATTGATTGGAACTAGACTGACACTGGCATGTTTGGTGGAACCACATAGGCTTTTCAGAATGACAGTCTTTTCCTGCCTCAGCAGCAGCGGATCAACAGCTGTCAGTCCTGAAGATTAGCGACTCCGTGTGTTTCGCCACTTCCAACCACACAGCAGGTGGTGTGTCTGCATGTTAAAGATCTGAGGCCGATGGCATGACTTGCTGCCTCTTGCACCACCCCCCCCGTGTATGTAAATAAGCCGAGGTGTCTGTTAAGAGGTGGATCAGGTAAACTGAGTGGATTCTTCAACTTGCTTTAAAGTATTCCCAGGACTGCTACAAAAGTGAATGCATTTCGGTGTTTTGTGTAATGGCAGGCTCAGCAAAAACAGTGGGATAGTAAGCACGTGTGTTTGTGAAAGGATCTCTACCCCATAATTTGATATGTTTATGCTGACATATATTGAAGATATCTGAAATTTTAAATTGTACCATTGCTTTCCACAGTTCTGAATACTAAGTTCTACTTACGCACCTTAAAGACATTCAAGGTGTTTCCCACTTTCATTTGAAATGCTTTGTGACTCCATTTGCGTACTACCTATCTATATTGTCTAAAACTTGTCAGTGATTATCCAGTGCAAGTTGCTATACCTGCACCTTTCACCATTATTCATGTAGTTTTTGTCATTGTTCATTATCGCCAATACCTATAGATAGACAACCAATGACAATACTGTCAAGTTCTGAATTTTGGTATCAACTCAGCTCTGAATTGCTTGTCTTGACTTGGATGGGCTTGTTCTCTTTTTGGTAGGTTGGTCCTGTAGGGAACTTGATGCTCTATAAGAGACATTGTAGTTAATACATGGAATGGGCACCATGTAGTTCGCAGTATTTGGCTTTTATGGAGCTACTAGTTCTGGGAATGCGTTATATTGAGAATGCATTTTTCTCTGCACTGACTGGAAGTTTGCTTTCTGATATATGTGTCGACCTTATGGCAGAAGTAACTTTAGCTTTAGAATCACATTGAGACATAAAAATTAACAGTGATACAACATAGAAAGGTAGGCGAAGGGCAAGTGACAATTGTTGACATGATGGAGCACCAGCCTACCATCACACCACAGTTCAGGTCATTTATGGCAAATGTTCTCCCTCGAACACCTTATAACATTTTTGTAAAACTTGGTGTTGACAGTCTGACCCTGGAGGACAAATTTACGATGCACGACCTAAAGAAAATCATAAGCATGCTTTTGGTGTGCTTCTGACTTGACTTTATTCAATTAAGAAGAAATTTTAGCAATTATCTGAGTGTCCTTTTTTTAATGTTTGATGTTGGATGACTGATTAGTGGTAAAGCAACTTTATTTCTTTCTCTCTATGTTCAGGGGTGGACATCCTGAAGCTGGTTGCAGCCCATGTGGGCACCCAGTGGATCGATATCTATCAGTCTCTGGCCAATGCCACGGAGCGGGAGGTGGCTGCCTTCTCCAACGGCTACTCGTCCGATCATGAGCGGGCCTACGCCGCGCTGCAGCACTGGACCATCCGGGACAGCGACGCCAACCTGGCCAAACTGATCAACGCCCTGCACCGGCAGAGGCGCATCGACGTGGTGGAGAAGATCCGCTGTGTCATGGAGGACAACCCACAGGTAAGTTACATGCATGTGTGAGCGAGTCATTCTAGTACCGGCGTGTCCTGTTTTAAATGGTTTTCTCAGATATACTCAGCTGGAAAATATCTGCCCCCTTTGCCTCTTCACATCTTTTCCATCAGCCGCTCTGTCAACATGTCTGGCACATGCTGTAGAACACTCTGTTCTCTGCGTGTCTCTCAGACTGACATCTAATCTGGGTGGAAGGCTTTCTGGTGTGTCCCCGCAGATCAGCTGCATTCCTCACATTAAAGCAACACTTTGCCTTGAGAGGATGACTTGATGTTTAAACGGTAATTACTCTCGGTGCTGCAGCTTCTCCCTGCGTGCTGCGCAGTTTTGGAAAAGTGCTTGTTGGGAGAAGCAAGGAAATGGCGTGACTTTGGATCAGATTTCTTTTTGGTTGAGGCCAGAATGAATGTGTGAAGAGGAACTAAACAAGACATGACAGACTGAGGGGAGGTTACAGTGCCCAGCATGGAATAAACAATGGACTCTAGAGAGCTTTTTAGACATTAATACATTTGTTACTCTGTTAATTGAGACATGTCAATGCATCTCCTAATGACTGTATGTCAATTTGTCTTTTTTTTTCTTTTTGCTTTTGTAGGGCAATATATATCACAGTAGGTGCTCAGACTTGTTAAAATCCTAAATATAGTTAATCCATTAAATCAGCTTTTTGGAAGCTGTAGTTATTGAGGCTTTATTTTAAATTGTTCACACAAATGCCAAAAACTTTAATGATTCACACGTGACTTGATAAATATATAATCTGTTTTGCTTTATATTAACATTTGAGTTTTAAGGTAATAAAGGGTTGAATTCATGAGACAGAAAAGGCAACAAAAAAAACATGTTTTGCACATTTAATAAATTATATGCTGTTATTGGATATTTGACTGAACTTTTTCTTCCCATTATTATTATTATTATTATTATTATTATTTCACAATTATTTGATGTTAAAAGTTGAAAATATATGTTTTGTATAAGTGGCCAAACATATGAAAACTTTAGTGGTAATTATCCGAACTGAAAGTAATGGTTGATGAATTTTATTGATCAATATTGTAAGTTGATAACAAACCACTAGCCTTTATTTATGTTCAGTGCTGCACTAAACATCTAACTGCCTCTGCGTTCTCTTGCTTCTGCCTCTTGGTATTTTTAGAGCGCAGTGCAGTTTGACCAACACAAATCTGATATCTAGCTCCTCTGTTTCACCTTCATCCTATCAGACCTGCTCACATGTATTGACGTGATGCAGCCTGTTGCACGCATGCAGCAGCATGACGGTAGTTCACATGTCCGAACTTCCTCATAGGCCACCAGTGAGCAGCCTGACAATCTCTTCACAACACAAACAGAAATCCATAAACACAGGGGTCACTGGGGCCACACTGGATCCTTCGTCACCATTTACTTCCCCCCTTTCTTCTTCCTCTGACTTTTCAGTGAATTCTATCAAATTAGTCCTCTTCACCGCCTTCCCAAGATCACCACTGCACAGTTACACTCTTGTTCGAGCAAAGACGTGCCAGCCAGTTATAAATGGTTCTTTCTTCAGTGCTTAATAATCAGCAGATTATCTCCAGAGAATGTTTTTCCATCGTCCTTAATGCGTTGATGCTGAATAAGATAATAGATATTAAAATTGTTCAGTGAGGGACGATCTTATGGAGAATACAGTGTGTTAAATACAGGCAGTGGAAATACCTCAGCATGAACTAGTCCACATCATTTTACACACTGGCACTGTTTTTAATGTCACACACAAAGCAAGGTATGGCAGAGATGTTTTTTCCTGAGTTGCCTTCAAATCCAAACAATTTGGATGTCAGACAAATCAGTAGGCATCATTAGTGTATATCATTCCTATATGTACTGTAGGTGAAGGTAGAAACCACCTCCCCCAGCTCGTAGACTCAGTAGGCCAATTTAATGGTGCTGCCATGGCATGTTCACAGGAGGACCCAGGTGCATACACAAAAAACACTGACTGGTAGAGGCAAAAAGACATTTATTAAAGCAATAGTAACTTACAAAGGTTGGCAGGAGAGCAAACAAAAGACAGCTGGAAGTCCCGAAAATAATCCAAAGTAAAAGTCAGATTGAAGATCAAAAATAACAAATCTAGAGAAATCCAAAAGTGTCTGAACCAGAAACAGATGTAGAGAATCAAAAAGGTCAACATGAGGTGGGCAAACAGGACAAACTGGCACAACACAAGGGACAGACAGGACTATTTATTTATACACCGTAAACTGAACGGGGAGACGAGACACAAGTGAAACCTATCAGAGAAATCAAAAGAGGAAGGAAACAGTCAAAGGAAGGAAGTACAACAACAAGAGACACACAAGGACTGGGAATTACAAAATACAACAGGAAATAGATATAAAAACCAAGACCATGACAGGTGCTCTGTTATCACCCCATTTAATGGTGGGGAAGTTGTGATTTAGCATTTACATAGAGGAACAAAAGTCTGCCTTTGGATACTGGTGGGGATGAAGAAGGCTTAATTCAGACCTGCTTAGACTCAACACTGAGTCTCCTCTTGGACCATATGTTTAGTTTGATTTTCTGACTTACTGTAGATCTTGTTCTGACTTTTGCTTTAATTTGCTGTCTTTCATTCTGCGTTTGGTAAAGTTTACCAAAACTAATTTTGCACACACTTCTATTGATTCCTGACCTGAAACAGGGATGTTGCTGCCCATGTTCTTCAGTTTGTCTTGGGAGTTAAGTTGTTTTCTTTTGTTTCCTTTACAAGATTACTTAGTAGGTTGGAACACTGTCCGCTGCCTTTTGATTTTACTACTTAAATTGATTTAGCAACACCCTGAGGCCCTGTTATTCTTAGTCGTATTCGCTAATTTGTCTGTTAATTATGCTACTAAGCAATAAATGACTTTATTAAACCAAAACCGAGTGGTTTTATACTGCTTCCCTAAGCCCTGGTACATGACACTGTCACTACCATATGTGATGAAGCACCATTTTGTCCACTCCGGTAGAGACTTTACATGCACTTTTTCACATGACCGCAACTGATTTCCAACATCGTCTGGGTTACTTTCTGTTTATCTATGACTGGAATGGACGATAATGTGTCTGCTGTTGGCAGATACGTATGGGAATGATGTGCTCTGATTAAAGGTCATTTATTGGACTGATCACATCCGAATCTGGAGGCAAATCCCTGCAGCAGAATTCGAAACTGTTGCACCAGCAGCACATTGATGCCTATGGTTTTCAATCAAATCTGTGTCCGCATACTTTTATCCATGTGCATGCTGCCTGTTTTTTTCCTAACAAACCAAATGAAAAACTCACAGGCAAAGGTAGGTGGTTTGTAAAATTACACCTGTATATGCACCTGAGAACGTTGTGAGTGATGTTTCCTGGGGTCATTTGGGTGTTTGAGGTCTTCCAATATCAGATATCCTCTCCCAGATGACCCATCTGTCATTGATCAGGTAGCTGTTACCTTTCCCCATGGGTCTTGTCTCTTAATCCACAGCTGTCTGGATCTTTCTGTTGCCTCAGTGATGTTCCTGATATTTCTGCTCCTTGTCACTGCAGTGATACCAAGCAAGATCAGGGCTTTTGTTTGCAATTGCCCTCCAAATCCTTATGATTGAGGTGTCGGTTAAGCTTTATTGCCCTATAAACAAGACATTATACAACCTTACACAAAAGTCTAGTATGTCTTCTGAAGGCTTTTATGTCTCGCCAAGTGTTTCTTTTCCTCGTGTTTCTTGTAGAGGGCAACAAATACAGTGCAGACCATGATTCACACTGATTGAACAAAATGAGATTTCAGCTCTGCTCTTGTTGTAACCGGAAGCTTCAGTGCAGGCAAAAGCTGTATGGAGGTTAAAAAAAAAGACATGGAAGAGAAATCAAGAAAAAATGTTTGCAGGATGTACAATATATGTGCAGCATATGGAAGGATTTTAAGTGTCAGAATCAGTCTGTGAACAGCATGTTCTTCATTTCACAGCAGGTCAGTGTGACTCTAGTAGGAAGCATGTCAAAACGTCTTTTACATAACAGCGATATATGACATTGGACGTTGCGTCATCACAGTATCAATGGCATTCCCACTGGAAAAAACTGAGCATCAGCTGTTTGATGGATGTTTCTATTTTTATCTTTGCTGCTGCATGAGAGTTGAAACCAGACAGAAGACTGATGCTATTCTCTTCCTCCCCTCTCTCTGTCTGTTCCCCCTCACAGTGAAGCATCCTCCAAAGAAGTGAGTTTGCCTAGCAGAGAGCCAGAGCTAAAATAGGACTTTAAATAGGCGTACTCACCACAGTGATACTGATACAAGTCTAAAAATCGGCTCCATTTTGTTCTGTAAATGCTGCAAAATATGTTCTAAATCATTAACCAGAGGCTGACAAGTACTATTTTCCATCTACAAACAACGTAACTCGTGATTAAAGTTCCCTAAAGTCAAAAATGTATGTTTAATTCATGTTTTAAATGAATGTTTAATAGAGATACCGCTGTGCCTGCCTGCTTCTCTGGCCCTGGCGTCAGTATGTACAAATAAGTGATTAAAGGGCAGCCATGCTGTTTCATTTCGATAAGTCTCCTGTGCAGAGCTAATGAATGCATCATGTTGGAGACTGCAGCAGACGGAGCTGCTGTCCTAGGGGAGGGCTGGAAAACAGGAGGAATCAGTGAAGAGGAAAGCTGAGATTTTGTGGCTTTTTAGATTTTCCTGTTTACCAATTCAAAGCAGAGTCCTAAATGTTTGTGCAAGTCTGTGAAAAGCCAAAGAAAGACTCAAGAGGGCGAAGGAATAATTGACCTTTCACTTCACAGAAGCCGCTCTTGAGAAATGGATTTGCGTTGGTGTGCATGGCTTAATGACTACAACTTTAGTGGAACTGATTATTAGTTGAATGCAGAGAAGATTTCCTGTTTTGTTTTTTTTTTTTTAGCATCGAGACTCAATCCTTTCTAATAACCACAAAGAAAACCAAAGCTCAGCAGAGTAGGAAGCTCACACCTACAGGAACACAGACTTAAACTCATTGTACTCCATATTAACATAATACCATTTGAAAGGGACCGAATACACTCACAAATCTAAAATCACAAATATTGCTGCTGTCAGTTTTGTTGATCAGTACCATTACTCAACTGTTATCTGGCCAAGTGCTGAGAATTCTGGCTCTGAAAACTTAATTTCATTTGTGTTTTGGAACAAGAGCTGCCGGCAAATCAGAATTTGACGATGGCTCATGACCAAATGATGAAAGCTCCAGAGTTCTGAGTCTGTGTCGCTGTGAGGTGAAGCACTGAGGAAGCTGGCAGTTCAATTTTCCCTGTAAGAATATTATAGATACAAAGATTTAATTCTCAAGATTAGTGTTATTTTCAGTTTTGGACACCATTCCTATCCAGCAAATTAAATACTGAGATCTGGGGATGCAACAGAATTAATAAAAAGAAGTACAGCAGTGCAGGGAAACCAAATAATAGTTGTGCTCATACAGCTCTCCAGAGCTGTGACACTTTTTTTTGCCAACATTTCTGGGTTTGCCAATCAAATAAAACCATAATATTATAGATAACCTGGCTCATTTTGTGTTGCTAAATTGTACTTTGCTGTTGCGTTATTCTAAGGTGTCAGTCTTTAGTTTGGTGTCGACAGATACAATGAAAACAAGCCCCATGTTTTCATAAACCAGAACTATCCTTTTGTAGATCACGCAAAGCTAGTCTGTTCATTTTTCCCATGGAATCATTCCTTAGCAGGCTCATAGATTAAGCCTGGCTCAGGTTATTATCAGGTCAATGTGGGGACTCCACCGGTATAAGATATATAAAAGGGAAAACTGCGTCATGAGCTACAGTCTATGGTGTCACCTTGGAATCTGAACAAATCACCACTTCAGATAGAACATTCAAGGATAATTTTTGGTTCCCATGACTGTCTCATCTGATTCGTGACGCACTCTATGCTCCATTCATACTACAAAGATGGTACACATTGGTCTCCTGCATAGATGTGTTGCATTGGCCCAACCATCAAGCACACATGGCTCCAGTGGGTGTTTCTGAGACTGGCTGTGACTTTGTTAAACGTTAGGCTGTAGAACCACATCACCTATTATTCCAGAGGTGTGCTCAGCGCTATGCAATAACCTGCTGCTGGGGTTTGGTGCCTTCCCACTCCAAGCACAGGAAGTGGATGTAGCACAGGATAGCTGGAGAATTTAGACCTTCTCACTGAGTTTGTGATCCATTGTTGGAAAGTATGTCCAAAAGAAAACATCTGCAAAGTCAACTACTTCAATTACAGTCTTCTTAATGATGAATTATAGAAGTATGGATAATTGAACACAGCCTTCCCTTGAAACATCGTTGATTTTCATTCATTTTCTCAAACTGACACAGATGCAAAGTTGACGTGGATGCGGCCAATGCAGTCCCAGATTTTGGCCAAGGTACATGGACATCTGCAGGGGTGTTGTGGACCCTCATGGACTTGGGTAGATGATGAATTTGATGGCATATGGACCCTTACAGCCATGCAGCTACAGATAGCATCAATTGACTTTAACGCCGAAGATAAAACCAGCATTATTAGCATCTCTGTGAGCTTCTATGGACATATTCCCAGTGATGCCAGTTGCTATACATGATGATATTTATCTGATACAAGTGCAAGGTACAGAGTTGCAGCAGCTAGTTATATATCACAAAACACACATAACTTAATAAAGCACATAAGTGGATGTATGTGCATTTGCGGTACATTTGTTGGTATTTAGACTGTCTTTCCACTATGAGATTGAGAGATTGCTACAATGTTTAGTTTTTGAGTTGAGTTGATTTTGCATCTGTTTTGTGGTAGAAAGGTAAAAAGGGGAATCACATTGTTCAATCATATATGTATAGTCATGGAAAAAATTGTTAGACCACCATTGAGACAATATATGGAATGAAAGTCTGAATATATGGAATGAAAGTCTGAATATACATAATGAAAGTCTGCATATATGGAATCTAAGCCTGAATGTGTGTGTGTGTGTGTGTATATATATATATATATATATATATATATATATATATATATATGGGTGAATGGGTTTCAGTGATTGTAATTCACAGGAGAAGGTAGTAGATAATATCCTCTGTCTATCTCAGTCTCCTTCCCTTTTCTTAACTTTCTTCTTTCTGTGTGAAATAAATGCACAAAAAGCTACAGCACTGCAGTGCTCTTTTTTCCACCCTTCCAGCCACAATGAGGCACAATCAAATGCAATTTCTGCTCTAATTGAGTGTTTATGACTAAGGTCCCATTAGACGTCTTTCAGTCCCTTCCATAACAAACCTCAAAAGATGATAAAATGAAACCACATCCATTACTTTCTGGAAAAAAGGACAAAAATTTCCCTGAAACTGTACTGATTTGTTTAAAGACAACCCGGCTAGATTATCTGCATGTGTTTGTGAGTGTATTTGACATTAAGTGTGCTTTAATGCAATCTGGGAGCAGCTTATCTACTGCAGATCTACTTTAAATGTCATACTGGAGACGAATTAGTGGGAAAGGCTGAACATGACGACTCCTGCTGTAGGTGCATTTTAGCGAAGGGCTCGTCGTTTTTGGGAGTAATTAAAGCTGGGTAAGATTCTTTGCTGTTACAAGTTTAATCAAATCAATGAAAATATTCCCACTGTGTGTGTGTCTCCTGTGTCCTTCATAGCGCTGTAAATCTGCCAGCTCTGGCATATCACGTGATGACGGCTGACTGAAGGACGTGTTTTGTCGGGCTCCCGCTCCCACATTATTATTAGTCGCAGCGAGACAAACTCCTTGTCCTGCCGTGACAGACTTTTGACAGATTTTTATTTTTGTACAAAGCTACACCTTCTGATGAAAAGACTTTGAGCGTAAACCACCTTGTAAAGAACTTTCAGACTTCGCCGGTCAGAGGCTAACCGCAGCTAACTGCTAACGGACAGTGCTATCAGCAGCGGCTAACTAGCTGCGGTGGCTCAACACGTCGGTGTGTTACAGTGTTACAGTGTTTGGATGCAAACAGCAGCAGATAAGGGCTTTATAGCACCACAGTAACAATCCTAGTTCACTGTTTAGTTTTCGGAAGCCAGGGACATGGCGGACACAGCCAGGGACTCTTCACCGGACACCACTTCCTTGTCTGCCCCCCCCCACACCTCTGAACTAGATGCAGCCAACACAACCATCATCCGCCTGAAGGCTGACATCCGTCGTCTAACTGAGGAGCTAAAAATCAAATCAGATATACTCACCTCCTACATGAACGTCGCCTGCAAGCAGTCCCGCTACCTCGCTTCAGTCCAGTCCTCCCTCCATGACACCCTCCCGTGGGTCCCCGTCAGCCCCCGGCCCTCGTCCTGTTCAACCCCGAACCGACATCCATCCTGGTCCGAGGTCGTCATTCGTGGCAAAAGCAGCCGCAACGACCACACCGTCTCCCCGGCCCGACCAAATCTCATCAGCTTTGCGGCTCTGTCCCTACCGGCCAAGCCCCGGCCCGCCAACCCGGCGGCGACGCTGATCGGCGGCGACGCCTCCTCTTCCTCCAACCTGCCAGCTGCCGGAGCCTCTGCGGCTCCCATCCGAACAGACGACGGACCGCCAAAGGCTCTGGACCCCCCGACGTCCAACGCTGCGGATCGGCCGGCCTCCTCATCGGGGGCGGCTACTTCCCGGTCGCCGCTGGACGCCGGCGCAAAGACCACCTCCGCGCAAACGTGCGGTGGCCCCCGGGCTCAGCCTGGCTCCACCGGCAGGGTCTCCCCTCCGCGGGCGACCGGCAGCACTCGGTCCTCCTCCGGAGAGCAACAAACCCAGCGGTCCCAAACCCGGATATCCTCCGCAACCTCCCGACGACGTCTGCTGCGGGACGCGGTTCGCCGCCACTCCGCCGGGTCCGTCGGCAAAGACTTGGACCATCATGGCAGCTGTCTACAACCCGAGTTTGTAGACTCCTCATCGCCGCGTTTCCATCGCTCCACCATCACCTCCACCCTTACCGACACCGAGCCACAGGGACAGCTGGCACCCGCGGCGGCTCCTCTGCACACCAGCCCCGCCGCAACCTCAGCCGGAAGCCCTCCACGCCACCTCTCCCGTAAGTTCACAACCTCCCGTCCACCACTTGCCCCACTCTTCGCCCCCTCTACGCTCATCATTGGCGACAGTATCATGAGAGGCATCAGGTTCATTAACGCTATCACACTGTCATTCCCCGGTGCTACAGCTGCAGACATCGCTGTTAAAATTCCTTCCGTTCTCCGCTCACTCCCCTCCTCTGTACACCGCATTATCCTTCACGTCGGCTGCAACGACACAGCGCGCCCCCAGTCTGAGCAGACAAAACGTGATTTTCAAAATCTGACGGACTTACTGAAAGACTGCGGAAAGTCTATTTTTATTAGCGGGCCCCTACCAACGGTAAACAACAACTCTGAGCGCTTCAGCAGACTGCTCAGCCTGAACACTTGGATTAGCTCGTTCTGCCGTGCCAGCAGAATTAACTTTATTGACAATTTTAACTGTTTCTGGAACAGGCCAGAATATTTTAACAGTGATGGCATCCATCCAAACAGGTCCGGCAGATCACTTTTAATCTCAAATATCCAATACACCGTCCACACTTCAGACTGACTAGTGCCAGTGTTTACATCCATCTCTTCTTCACGCTCCACTGAACCGCCTCCCAGCTACAGCGCCCCCCTCTGTCCCCACCTGGAACTCCCCCCATCTTCCCCTCCAGCACACCCACTGCCTCCCCCCTCTGGCTCCCCTTGCCCGTCACCCCCGCAGTACCAGAATTCAACAAGCTGCCAAATCCCCACCATCATCAGCTTCAGACAACCTCGGCAGCCCTCCCTCAGAAACTCCCATTTTGCTAACCTTCGCCCACTTCCACGGACCTCACAGCCTTGTCCCCAGAAGCCCTCCCCTAATCACACATCCACACTTCACCTGAACTTTGCCCTCTTCAACACCCGCTCCGTCACCAGCAAAGGCCCCATTCTACAATTATTCATCCTGGACAATAAACTGGACTTCCTCTGTCTAACCGAAACATGGCACAAACCACTGGACTTCTACCCACTCAACCAAGCCACCCCCTCCGGATACACGTACCTCAACTCACCCCGCCCAGAAGGTCGAGGAGGCGGCATCGCAGTCATCCACAAACAGGTCTTCACAACCATCCCACTTTCCATCCCTGCCTCCCCCTCCTTTGAACACCTTGTTTTTAAATCACCCGGTCCCACCCCAATGGTCACTGCTATCATTTACCGCCCACCTAAACCAAACCCCTCATTTCTCCCTGACTTTTCCCACTTTGCCACCCAGCTATTAGCTACATCTCCGTCAGTCCTCATCCTTGGTGACTTCAACTTTCACATGGACAACCTTCACAGTAAATCTGCCTCTGACTTCCTAGATCTCCTACAATCACTCAACCTCACCCAGCATGTCAATTTCCCCACCCACAACCATGGACACATCCTCGATCTGGTTTGCTCCTCTGGTCTTACAGTCCTAAATATCTCCAGCTGTCATCTCTCCATCTCTGACCACCTAGCAATAACTATGGACATCAGCCTCCCCACCCCCCTGCCCAAGGAAAAACGGACAATCTTTTTTAGAAACACCAGATCACTCTCCCCCTCTGTATTCTCCGCCTCACTGACCACTGCATTGTCCGTCTCCCCTCCCCCGTCAATCAATAACCCCACTGACCTCATCAACCACTACAATCATACTCTCTCTTCCTGTCTTGATCAGCTTGCTCCCCTCAAATCCAAATTAGTTACTTTCTCCCACTCTGCTCCATGGTACACCCCTGAACTCCACCTCATGAAAGCCCATAAACGACAGCTAGAACGTCTTGTCAAGAAAACAAACCTGACAGTTCACCGCCAAGCCTACTCCGACTTCCTCCAACAATACAAAGACGCCCTGAAATCTGCACGGTCCACTTTCTACTCTGACCTGATCAATACCAGCTCCAACAACCCCAAATCCCTCTTCTCAACTGTCAATAAACTCCTTGCCCCCCCGGACACCGTCTCAAACTCGTTCACCACTGACAAATGCAACCTATTCCTCTCTTTTTTTCATAACAAAATCATCTCCATCCACAGCAGCCTTGTCACCTCTCCCACTTCACTTGATCCCCCCTCTCCTCCACCAAACCCTCTGAACTTTCCCCCCCTGGCCCACTTCTCGCCCGTTTCCCCCCTCGACCTGCCCAAATTCATCACTGGAACTAAAAACTCCACATCCTGCCTGGACCCCATCCCCACTGCCCTCCTCAAAAACTGCCTCCCTGTTATCGCCCCCCTCATCTCTAACATCATCAACACTTCCCTCAGTACTGGCTGTGTCCCCTCACCCCTCAAGCTCGCCTCTGTCTCCCCCATCCTCAAAAAACCTGGTTTGGATCCAACCTCCCCTCACAACTTCCGGCCCATCTCCAATCTCCCCTTCATATCCAAAACATTAGAACGTGTCGTCGCTGCCCAGTTGAAAACTCACCTCACCTCCAACAACCTGTATGAAACCTTTCAATCCGGATTCCGCTCTCATCACAGCACTGAAACTGCTCTCCTCAAGGTCACCAATGATCTCCTCCTCTCCTCAGACTCTGGACAAGTCACCATCCTCATTCTTCTCGACCTCTCTGCAGCATTTGACACAATCAATCACTCCATCCTCCTGTCCCGCCTTCAATCCTCCGTTAACATCACCGGCACCGCCCTCACCTGGTTCACATCATATCTCACTAATCGACAACAATTCATCAAGGTCAACAACTGCACATCACCCACCGCCCCCCTGTCCCATGGTGTCCCTCAAGGATCAGTACTTGGCCCCCTCCTCTTTATCCTGTACCTCCTCCCCCTCGGCAACATCATCCGCCGCCACAACCTACACTTCCATTGCTACGCCGACGATATCCAACTCTACATCTCCACCAACACCACCGCCACCACCACCCTCCCCTCTCTCTCCAGCTGCCTGGCCGACATTAAATCCTGGATGAGGAAAAATTTTCTCCTGCTAAACTGTGACAAGACTGATCTCATCCTTATTGGACCTAAATCACTCACACCATTTCCCCACCCCCCCATTACCATTGATAACACCACCCTATCTCCTTCTGCTCACATCCGCAACCTCGGTGTGATATTTGACAGCAACCTCACTTTTGAACCCCACATTAATCAGATCACCAAAACTGCCTATTTCCATCTCCGCAACGTCGCCCGTCTCCGCCCCTTCCTCTCCTTCTCAGCCGCTGAAACCCTCATTCATGCCTTCGTCACTTCCCGCCTTGACTACTGCAATAGCGTTCTCTTCGGCTCCACCTCCAAAGTTCTCAATAAACTTCAACTCATTCAGAACTCTGCTGCCCGACTCCTCACCCGAACCTGTTCTCACGACCATGTCACACCCGTCCTGCGGAACCTCCATTGGCTCCCCATTTCACACCGCATCCAGTACAAACTGCTTCTCCTCACCTTCAAGTCCATCCATAATCTAGCCCCCTCTTACCTTACCGATTTGCTCCTCCCCTACACCCCCCCCAGGAATCTCCGTTCCTCCCACACAAACCTCCTTTCCATCCCGCACAGGACCAGCCGGCGACATTGGGGGGACAGAGCCTTCGCCATTGCCGCCCCCACACTCTGGAACTCACTCCCCCATGCCCTCCGTGACTGCACCAACCTCACCACATTTAAATCCCTTTTAAAGACTCACCTTTTTAGATCTGCTTTCCTTAAGTGATTCTGTATTTTATCTTGAACTTGTTTACTATCTACTGATTTTAATTATCTGTTTTGTTCTATCTTATTGTATTTTATGTACAGCGTCTTTGAGCTTTTGGAAAAGCGCTTTATAAATAAAATTTATTATTATTATTATTAAGTTCCTGGCTTAGTTTGTATATGTGCGCATATAGAAGTGGCGTTTGTGTGTCCGAGCTCCTGTCCCCAGCAGGCCATTGTGTTGTGCTAACAGTTGAAGTCAGCAGCTTCGTCTTTTTGCTCCCACACACACATTAGCCTGAGGAGTTTTCTGAAACAGCGGCACTGTTCTTCCTGTCAGTGACCCCTCTGCTGTGTCCCGGGCTGCCAGCTTAAGGAAAGGAGACTCCGTGTGGTTTGCAGGGCCTTCAGAAAAGAGTGGCAAAGTTCTCTACATGAGTGGGCACTGATGCTGTGGTGAGGGGACAAACTGTTCTCATAGCAGTGGGCTGCTGATGTTTGTCAGCACTGTGCAATTGAGGTTATACGCTGTGCCTAATCTGTCAACTGCCGTTTAATTAATTTCAATACAGTACAGAGACGCAGTTAAAGGCCATAAGGTTGCAAAATGTATACATTTTACACTCATTTTCTGCAAAGACTAGCAGTTGGAGCTTTTTCAAGGCTTGGATGTGTGTAAAATTCAAATGATATGCTGCACAGTGATGCAGTGGTTGAAGCTGCTGGTCGGTTGTGTTTGGGGTTTGCATGTTCTTCCCATTCCTTAGTGCCCTGCGTCTTGTCCTTTGGATCGGCTCCAGCCCCCCTCAACCCTCTATAGGATAAAGCAGGTTTAGCTGATGACTGGATTCTTCAGAGTAGCTGCCTTTTGTTTCGCTTTATGACGTTGTCACCTGGAGCTTGTCCAAGACTCTTGTGTTTGCTATTGCTGCCAAAAGCAGACCCTTTAGGTGAGCTTTGTTTATTCGTTGCTGTGACATTTTAGAGTTGGAATTGGGACGTGGGCTAAACTCCCTGCAAAAAACATCCAAAAAAACCCCAAAAACGTTGGATGATGAGTCTAATGGGCCACACTGAGGGCATGGTTTAGGTTGGTGACTTCATATATGTGATATCACAACACTACGGAATTACCGATGGCTCATTTAGATGCACAGGTTTTGAATACTAACTGTGTGTATTTCCTCGTGGATTGAGCGCTTTAGTAAGACCTTACATGGAAACTGTTCCAGACAACATCCTCAGGAAGTTGGTTAAGAATTTGTCAATAGTGTGCAAAGCTATTGTCAAGGCAAGCAGTGGCTCCTTCAAGTAATTTTGTAGCAACATAATTCCATTCATATTTCATTCATATTCACATTTAATAGTTTTAATGTCTTCAGAATGGTTATATTTTGGAGAGAATATTAAAAATATTTTAAAAAACACTTGATTGAGTAGGTATGTCCACACAGTTTGCTACTAGTTTAAGTTCAAGGTTCATAACCTGTGTACCTAAATATGTAAGAACCTATGAAATTTGATTTGATTAGATAACTGACTTCCAAAGGGTTATTCTGTAAGAAATTACGAGCTACATTTCAGAGGAAAATTTGTCACTGTTTACTTGATGGCAGTGTCGTTAATTAACTTATACGTTAAAAAAAAAAACTGCTTTTAACACACCTTAATCTTTCTGCTCTGAGAAATGCTTAGTATGGTCATGAAGTTGTAGTTTCATTGACTTCATCTTTTCCTGTTGTAGTTTTTTCATAATTTGTGTTGTGTTATTTTCTTGTTAGTGCAGTGTAGCAGCGTATCATTAACCTGACAGACCAAGCTGCGAAGCAAAAAACTGAGCCAAGATTAACAGAAAACCAGCAGCCACAAGAAGTTCAGATCTGCGCCACAGATTTGAGAATCCGATGTGTTGAGCTTGTGTGCTTTTTTCAAGCATGACTTCCTGTCCCTCGATGCTGCTTGCATTTACCATCCCTCATGGGTCTTTGAGTTTTTCTACAGCTGTCTCTAAAAAAATGTTCCATTTGCGTCTGCTGCTGTGTGAAAGTCACTGTGTCTCTGTCACGCTGTGCGTATTTGCTGCTGTGCATATATGTAAGCTTGCCTTTGTTAGTGAAACAGCGTGTGTTTGTTCCGTCAGAACCATGTAAGCAGCAGCCCAACAACTCAGGCATTATGGAATAGGAAACAAAAAGACACAAGAGAACAGTGCTGGTGTTTCTGTGTCATACCCTGCTTATACAGTTATAACAGACTGAATTCTCCCCACGGTGAAAACTGGATTTCTTCTTAAGTTAAATGTGTAGCCCACTTAAATTTCCTTGGTTTTGTCTATTTAGCAGAGGTGGGACCAAGTCCTTGTTTTTCAAGTCAAAGTCGAGTCTCAAGTCTTTGCGATCGAGTCCCGAGTCGAGTCCCAAGTCAAGACAGTTGAGTCCCGAGTTGAGTCCAAGTCTGAAACTTTTTTCCCCGAGTCCTAAACAAGTCATTAAAACAATTAACTATGGAGGTGCCGATAAGGAAATTTTTGGCTAAGATATCAATACTCTTGTTGTGAGGTGTGAGCTTGTAGATTGGCTATTTTCACAGTATCTGTCTGTCAAACACAACCAAGTGAAACAAATGTAGTGCCACACTCCTACAATTCCAGACGTTAGAAGACACTTTCACACCTTGAATCACATAAAATAAAATGAAGAATTTATACTTTAAGGATCCAGAGTCCCTGTGCTGTTATGTCATTTTGGGCAAGAGATAATAGAAAACCATTAACTTGAACTTTAATAAATAATAAAAATGGTATGCAGATAATGTTTCAAAATGTTTATTTCTTTCAAGGAATTTTTTCCCCGAAAGGTGCCACTGAATTTTAACAAAAACACTGCACAAAAATAGAGCCCAACACACAACTTTCTCTCTTGACTATAACAGTCTTTGAGCTTAATTAGACAGGATTACTTGAAAAAAACTAAAATGTAATGTTTTGTTTTTAAATGTAATATTTAAACTTTGAAGGACCACTTCACCTTGAACTAGACTTGGTCTATCAGTTACTCTCCCCATGGTCAGTTGAATACAAGGAGAATTTTTGTTTTTGTCACGTTCCTTTAAAGTGATTCAAGAAATCCAGAATGAATGGAATTGATGGAAGGGAATGAGATCTGCTCCCCCGCTGGGCAAAATCAGTCCCTGTCATTTCCATCCATTCTGTATTTCCTGAATCACCTTAAAGGAATGTGACAAAAACAAAAATTCTCCTTGTGTTCAGCTGATCATGGGGAGAGTAACTGAGAGAACAAAACGCATTTTAAAGGTGAAGTGATCCTTTAACAGTAAATTTTAACAGTAAAACGTATGCACAGCAGGAAGCCATTACCAAAAATGTCCTTTAAGGATAAACAACAAAAGTGCTCATAATTCTTTCAGAACATAAGAGGTAGTTTGCACTTTGCACCATAAATCAGAATGAGCAACATGCCCCTGCACTGTTGAACACAAGATTTGAGTTTTGAAATACAGCCCAGTGTGCCTTGTAAACATTCCTCAGTACTTAACCTTAAAAATGACTTTTCTTCTTTCAGTTACTCACATCCCTCCATGTGTTCTGGGGTGATTAATTGATCGAAGAAAATATAGCTATATTTTAGTATATAAGTACATATATAAGTAAAGTTCTCTTAAAGTGGTTGTCTTACATGTTTTTAACAATACACAGCAGAAAGAATGTGATCAATTTGAGGCCAAAAGTGAAGTCATGTTAAATCAATGACTAGGTTCTAATCTGGTACACAGAGCTCGTAAATAAATCATCTGTGTCTGTGTGTGTGTAAGAGAACTGACATTAAAATGTCATGCGCAGTTGACTTGTTGCAGCCTCCACTGCATCTCGCAGGACCAGTTCTGGCAAAACATGTAAAACCAAAACAGAACCCTTATTGTTAGTGTTGGTAGTACAATGGGTTAAACTCAAGGGTATTTTGTGGTGGTTTATTATTTAAGAAGAAATACATTAACAGTGATGCAAACGCAGTGTGGATGAAAATAGAAAAATATATAGTTAGTTGTTGGTATGTCTAGTTAAACTCAAATTTTACCTTTCACTTCTTTGGCCACCTCTGCCCTTATGCCAGGACTGGCCAACACATAGTGGCAAAGGCCAGATCCAGGGCAGCTGTTTTGATGTAGACTGGGTCCGAAAATGGGATGGTAGTTCCATACTATGCAGTGACCATTTTTACATTCACAAAGATTCTGAGAAATCTTTTCTTCAGGGATTCCTCGATACCTCTGACCAGACTGCCCAGGAAACGGACTAGAGGCATCATCTTCTCAAGGTGGTGATTCAGGGACAGAACTGAAGGAACAACAGAACTGATGGTAACCAATGCCCCCCGTGTCAAATCTGTTGCTTCTGCAAATGGCTTCAGGATGTCTACCAGCTCCTTCAATAGACTCCACTCCTGTGTGGTGAATGTCAACTCCCTGTGTCCCACCTTTTCCAGGACATTGGAGAGCTTTAGATGATCACATTGGTAAGCTGCCTTTACCTGCCTCAGTGTTGGGTTCCATCTGGTGTTGACAGCAGCAGGGATGCCGTTTCTTTCTCCATATGCAGCCTCAAACTCCTCTTTGAATGTTGTGCTTGTGTGAAGGAGTGAGCTGAGTTTGAACAACTTTGAAAGAGAAGATGTTATCACCTTTGTGTCTTTCAACCTGTCTACCACCACCAGCTGGAGAGTGTGTGCAAAACACTGCAAGCGCTGTTTTCATGCCATAGCAGCATCTACTACCTCCTGACTGTCTGGACTTAGGTCATGCCATAGTTCTGGGTCATCGAGGTGATCGTCATCAGGTACTTCACCTTCTTCACTGGGGAAGCACACTGTGAATGTCTTCTGCATGTTGGCTGCAATGTCAGTAATAACATAGTCCAGCCTACTTTTAATGTCATACTCATGACATATGGCCTCAAATTGTTCACAGATCCTTTTTCTTGGGTGTGAACCTTTGAAGTGATCAGAGGCCAAGAAATTGGACTTCAGCTGTATGTTATCTTGGTCTATCTCCATGTAGTGCACGGTGACACCAAGGAACTCCCTCATCCTTCGGTCAGACCAAATGTTAACAGTGACTGAAGCACTATCTGCGTTTCTCAGCTGAGTTTTCAGTTTGTCACATCTCAATCCAGCAACCGTCTCTGTTTTTGAGGTCAGTGTTTTGCAGCACACTGGGTTGTATTTAGGATCAACTATTTTCAGGAAATCCCAAAAAATCTTGTGTTCCACCACAGACAGGGGCATGTTGCATTCGATCACCAATTTTTCCAGTATTCCATTGGTAATAGCTTTCTGCTGTGGGTGATTCGTGGAATACTGCCCTACACGGATGTCTAGAAACTGCGAGACTGAAGGCTGTTGTGGTTCTGGTTCATTTGTGATGCCTTTGCTCATCATGTATTCGTCATATCTGTAAGATAACAAATTAGCACGTGTCAGAAAATGTGCTACAGTCATAATAGCAGACTAAACAACTCTATTAGTCATTTTCTACTTACTTCATTAGAACTTTCAACTCAGTAAGGTTAAAAGGCACAATAAAAACTTACATAATAATAGTATTTAACTGTTCTATTTAACCACTGAAGCCCCAAATAGTAGACCTACAACTTCACGATCCATCAACAGCTTGTTGAACTGCTATTGTCACTATACAATACAAAACCAAAACCGAATTGAGTTATTCATTTCATATGCTAGCTATGGTTTAGACCAGTTTTATTCTAGCTTTCTGAGTATGATGTTGTGTCCTAGTCAGGGAAAAGGGGGTACTGACAACCAGAAATGTCTGAGAAACTCTGTATTGGGCTTATGTTTTTCAAATCAAAATAATTCTCGGTTGACTCATGTTGGGGCCACATTCGGTTCTTCCACCTGTGAATGTGTCGCACATGTGTAACAGCAATAAACCTCCCTGTGACTGACAGCGGGTATCACTGTGATCCGATGAAATGAAGTGATAAAAATAAAAATTATTCATACATCACACTTTTAATTAAAAAAAAAATGCACCATTCTGACTAGTCCAAGCAAGTCCAAGTCTTTTTTTGATTTCATCAAGTCAAATCAAAAAGTCATAAAATCGGGACTCGAGTCCGTGTCAAGTCCGAGTCTCGAGTCCAAGTTCCCATCTCTGGTATTTAGTGTTTTGTGAATGAAATGACCTTTCTGCTGCTGTGACCTTTAGGCCCGACTGGGCTCAGGCTGTGAAGAACAATCATGATGTCATCCCCAAACCAGTTGCTGCTGGTTGAAACCACAGGTTCATTACCACATTAGAGAGTGGAGGCGAGTGGGTGAGGGAAGGAGGTGTGAGAGGGGGAGGGAGAAGAGAGTAATGACAGACAGAGTTGGATAAAAAGATAGAGGGAGAAACACGAACCGAGTGGGAAAGTAGGAAAATAAAGAACAACATGGGAAAAGACACAAGAACATTGAGGATAGAAGGAATGAGACAATGAAGATAATGATAAAATGGGAGGATTCAATGAAGTTGTGGTTTATTAGAGGCAGAATAATGACATTGGTCTTTGTGTCTAGTAGCAGCCTGGTACTCCGACAAGTAGAAATGTTGTCTAACTATACTCCAATAAAAATTATATTGAAATGATACAATTATATATTATGGATAAAATGGCTGCAGAGATGAGTTTTTAAGGGTCCCGTACAGATGTAAAGGAGATATGACATAAGTGGTGTCAGTCTTTTTTTAAATTGAAAAGAAGGTGAATTTTCCTATTTTACAAATGCCTAACTATCCTTTTATGTTTCTATGAGCACGTCATGGGGGTTTAGAGATCAGAGACAGAAGGGAATGAATAGAAAAAGAAAGACAAAGGACACACACTATGAAAGGATGTGAAACAGATGAAGATAAAGGAACTGCAGGAGGAGAAAAGAATTTACGGCATAACAAACAAACCTTCAGTTTGTAACCTTCTGTTATAATCTGTAATCTCGATGCTCTTTGAATGGTTCAGATCGTCATCGAGGTTGTTTTTTAGTCACACGTTCCATCCAATCATTTACGTCCACTTGACTCAACTTATGACTCGGAGCATTTTCCCGAATTGGTACTTAGTCGATCTGAAGTGTTTGAATAGGTGTTCACCGTGTTTTCCTCCTTTTTCCTCCACTTTACATCTACAGTTTGACATCAACCAGCTGATGACCTCAGTGAATGTAAGCCATAGCCTGAGTCCCATCCACAAGCCGCTCGAGTCTCCCACCAGCCTCGGCAGCAACGGTGGCAGCAGCAGCAGCGGCAGCGTGGGTCGGGTTAGCGGCATGGAGCAGTCGCCAGTGGATCGGACCAAAGGCTTCTTCCCCGACGAGTCGGAGCCGCTGCTTCGCTGCGACTCCACCTCCAGCAAAGACTCGGCCCTCAGCAGGAACGGCTCCTTCATTACCAAAGGTGAGAGGTCAACTTCTACTTTACTTGTATAGGACTCTAAAATCCAGTTTTTAAACATTTTGAACAAAATAAAGTAGTTAGCTAAGTTGCCTTTTTATTTGAGGAAAATGGTACATGCTATATGTTTCAATTTAAAAAACAATTAAAAGGAAAGAGCTATAGTGTGGAAAAATGCATATTTTAAAACAGAAATAGTGACAAGCATTGAAAAGCCCAACTCACTGAACCCTAAGAAGTTTCCTTGTATTTTTGTTCTGTCTCATTTTTACTCACAGTGGGCTCATTTTTCTCTGCAATATAAAGTCCTGCACCTCTTTGGAAACAGCACAGCCATGACTAGAAGCACAGACATCTCAAAATGTATTTTGTGCACTATGACACTGTGATATGATATTGCAGTAAATCTTGAACAAGAATAAAAAATAAATTTTCTTGATTATTTACTTTACAAAAAAAAATGTAAAACTAGAATTAACATTTAAAACACTTTTTCCAAGTGCCCACAGGTTTTACCAACACTGGAAAATAAATGGTAGCTCAATATGGTGTAGATATTTTACTACTTGTTTCTATGCTTCTATGTCCTCTTTGCTCTGAGTAAACACAGCCTGCAGTTCAGACGTAAAAGTCCCAGAATTTTTGTCGCACGACAGCGGGTGAAGCTGTCACTAATGGCTTCCCTGTTGGAAGGAGATTTTTAAAAATGTATTATTTTTACAGAATCATGGACAAACTGTTTATTTTTGGCAAATCATTAAATAAGACATGTAAAATAAAGCGATGTTAATGGAATATGATGAGAAGCTTTAAGTTTTTTATGGAATGGAATGTCATGGATGAGTAGTTCATGGACCATCAGAAAGTTGAAAATCCAAGGATTCTTTCTGTTTTTGACAGATAAATGGTGCAATTTTGGCAATTTTGTTTTTAATAAAATGCCTTTCAAACCCACTAGCTGGTTTTGGGGTTCAAAGGGTTAACTGTTTTTTCTAAACTGACCATAGATATCTTGATATCTACAACACAGTGTCACTTCACTACATGTATAATGACTTTCCAGGACAATGTGTCTTATATTCCTGAGAGAGCTCAAATGGTGACGAATGAAAAATGTGTCACTGTACGAGTCTGACTCAATATATGATTCATCACCTTCCCCAGAGTCATAGTACCAATAAAAGTTTTATTTGGCAAACAGAGCAAATCCACTGTGTTCTCTATTTCATCCTCGCTGAAGGTCAGAATGATACAGACATTTTCACGTTCAAATCTTTCTGAATGCAGCTGTAGTTCAACACTATGGAGGCTACTTCTACAGGCAACAAATGTGTTTTAAATGCTACAGGGGTCAGCAGTGGAACTTACAAGCATGAGGTGACCTGTACTGTACTTATGACTTCAGAAGCCGATCCAGCATAGCCGAAACAGATCATTTTAATAGAGTTTATAATCACTAAGGTGCTTTGTAAGTGCCCTTAGTCACCTATTGGCCCAACAGTTTTGTTTAACGAGGAATTTCTGTGGCCAAGATGGATCATTATTCTGATTTGCTGGCAGTAGCCTGTAGGTGCATCAGCAGTTTCACATTCTTCACACTCTTTGCAAATGGTTCACTTTGAACTATTCAACTTGCAGCATTGAACTCACTTTAGACACTGATGTATGGATGCTGACTGCCCTCTTGTGGTCACTCTGAACAGTGTTCCTAAAATAACCACAGTTTTTATCAAGTATTCCATATATATATAGACACATAGTCACTTATTTTAATTGATGGTAAAGAAAACATTTTTAATGATGTTATTGACCCCAATTTATGGAACATTTTCTAGGTTTTCAGAGACATACATTGAAGATCCCTATACATTTTAAAACACTTTTTTCTGTGTTAGTGGGATTATTATCGTATGCAAATTGTACTGCCACTTCTGATTAAAACAATGACAAAGAAGTTTGTTCACATATTGCATGTGTTTGTAGGTCCACATGCAATTCGCACAATACTAATGCAGAATGCACAAATAGAATGAAGGAAGACTTGTATCTCTTGTTTAGTGTAGTAATTTTCCCATGTTCACTTCAGCCACTGTTCTTTGTATTTTTTTCCTTCAGTATCATTTAGAAATAAGTAAGTTTGTCTTGTTCACATTAAGATAATTTGTTTTAAAAAGCAGGTACTTGGAAACACTGAAGTCAACAATGCTAAAAAAATGACTTGTTTTTTCTGGGTATATTTTATGGCTCAAAGTCCAAAAGTTTACAAAATGCACAACTGTGTACAAATGTGGGATGAAATACTTTCCAGGCTAGATGGTGAACCACTGTAGCTGGGAAGGTTTACAATTCCCAATTGAAACATGCTAGTAGTTGACAATCTTAAATGAATTTCCTTCTGTTTTATTAGTCCTGGGCCATATATTCATCGATCTTATCGGGGAAAAAAAAAAAAAAACAACTATTTCCACAAACATGTAGCACCTCTGCATTGTTTTAATGTAACTTTTCTCAACACAATATCAATTATAAAGTGATATTTTGCTGAAATACAGCCCACGACACTGCTCAGAATCGTATGATAGACCACTGCTGTGTTGGAGGATTCTCCCACACGTTCAAGATTTTTCACAAAGCAGAAAGCAGTTCCACGAAAAGTTCTTGGCCTCACCTGGAAACAAGGGGCCTAAGTCCCATTATGGAGCATAACTGTATACTAGCCTTTAGTTTCTGTCCACAAAAAGTCAAATGTTTGAAGAGCTGAAAGACAAACAGAAAGAAAAGCTCTGAGCTGGGATGCTGTTGCTCCCGAACGATGGCCTGTTCATACAGCACTTTACAAGGTACATGTGGCGACAGTTCAAAGCTACATTTCACTGTTTGTTTTCTACTATTTGAGTGGGCATATTGTCCACAACAACCGCACTCCAGCTTGAGGCTTTTTGTTACTTTTGTTTGCAGGCCTGACATCAATAAGCCCCAGACTGTGAGACCGTGATAGAGATTGTCTACAAGTCTCTATCGCGGTCTCATAGTCTCTATCCTTTATTAGCTGAACTCCAGCTTGCCAACACATAACTGCCAGCTTCCTTTTGTCAGTGCAGTATTAGACAGTTAGAGGCTCAACCTGGTGACAACAACAGCCAATCTCCAATACTGGAAGTGTTTATTATCTCGGAAAATCTTATCTGTAAATTTGATGGGAACATTCCCACTTGGAGGCAGTGGTAACCAGCTGTAAACAAAATACAAAACCATCAGTCAGCATGTTTTTTTCTTGGTTTGGCTGTTAATGTCAAAATCAATCAATCTTCTGGGGTAGGAGGGTAGAGCTATGCCAGGAATCTCACCATGACACCTAACTCATCAAAGTTGCCCAACTGGTACAATGAAACTAGCTGGAGCATGATGTGCCAAGCTGCTGTAGTACAGTTTATACATGGCCACACCTATACAAAGGGACTATTGGAAGTGCACTGGTTTATGGTCTAATGAAGTTCTCCTGTCTGTTTCCTCTCCAGAGAAGAAAGACACGGTGCTCCGGCAGGTTCGTCTGGACCCTTGCGACCTGCAACCCATCTTTGATGACATGCTGCACATCCTGAACCCAGAGGAGCTGCACGTCATCGAGGAGATCCCGGCCGCTGAGGACAAACTGGACCAACTTTTTGAGATTGCTGGAGTTAAGAGTCAAGAGGCCAGTCAGACGCTGCTAGACTCGGTCTACAGCCACCTGCCCGACCTGTTATAGTGGAGGAACGAGGAAGAAACCGCAAGTGGCAGGAGAATATGAAGGAATGTGTTTTACTAGAGGAATTAGTCAGGTGTGGTGTTGTTCAGATTAAGTTGGGTTGACATTTGATCTGATAGAGTTTGACTTATTATGTAATTTTGTCACGAGTCAAGCTTGGGGTTCTCTACTCCCTGCAATGAATTGCTCAGCTCTTTTCTGCTTCTTTACTCCTCTTTTCCTTCTTCTCTCATCCTGTGTGTACACTTTACTCCTTCAAAACTCCCACATCCTCCACCACAATACTCGTTCAGCGTAACAAAGTACTGTGACCTTAACCACAAGGCTCTAGAGCCTCCTAATTTTGATAAAAATGCTGGGTTCACAAGAAGCTGAGCACATGATGACTCCATGCAAAGACACAAATAGCACTTTCTTTCTCTTAAATGGCCAATGCCTTCATGCGTAAAGAATAATACCAGTGTTTCTTTTTGTTGTTTGTGCCAATCATTCAGACTTCTCTTGCCTTTACCATGATTTCAGTGTTAAAAATATTATTTAAGAGAGCAATTGTGGTTAAATGATTAGACAGACAGTTGTAAATAAGCTACGACACTGGTATTATTCTTTGATTTTAGGGTTCCTGTAACACATTCTCAGATGTTTTCGCCCAGGTGTGGACCAACCTGTAAGTCATGTGCCTGAACTTTTTCCTTTTTGAACCTTGTACACCCTTTTCCTTCCACCCCACCTGCACCTGGAGCAGATCGTGTGAGGGTAGCTCGTTCCCACCAGCAGGTAGCACGCGTAAGCTTAGATGCTCAACCTGCTGCTCTGGAACCAAAACCATATATCAAAATGTCAAAATAATCAAATTCTGGAGCATTATTTACCCTATCTGATGTTATGATATATCGTTTTGCCTTTGTCTATTTTGCTTTTTGACAAAAAGGCTGAACAGAGCAGGAGGTTTACAATGCTGACCGCCCCAGCCTGCTTCTCTGGAATCAAAGCCATAAATCTACAACAATTTAGATACATCACTTTGGAAGCTCCATCGCTGTTGGACCCACTGGAAGGATCCAATAAATACTTCTACCAGTACGCACATTCAGATCTCTGCTAGCTAGCCCTGTTTGCCTCAACAAATGTAGCGTTGATAAAGTGTTCTTGATGCATTTTGGAGCTTCATGTTGGATTTTGAACCAGAAATAGAGAAATAATAGAACACAGTGATTCTTTTTTTTCCATTCATGTTGCTACATGCTCTATGTAGTCAATATTTAAATGTAATAATGATGCACTAATTCTATTTACTATCGGAGAGACAGATATGTATATTCTGTGTCCTTTTTTGTTTCCTTTCTCATATTTTGAAATGCTGTTAACATTTGATTTTGTTGTAGTGTTTTTCTATATTTAGTTTTCTTTATCATGTTGTATTCTCTCTGTTAGCATTTTTGATTTTTCTTTCACGGGCATTCACATGTATTTACTGCCACTTGGTGTCACAAGGAGACCATAGTGAGATATAAGGTATGCATACTTCATACTCTACTTGAAGTCTGTCTACTTGGGTTACTTGATTTTCAATGAAGATAATGTACTCTTTCAGTTCCTCCTGCATCCAGTGCTCTCTCTTAAAACAATAATAGACCTAAAAAGCACCACCAAAAAGACTCATCAGTGTTCAGAGCCATGAGAGCTAATGTGGTGCTCGAGGTGAACTCTCACGGTTGATCTGACACAAGGGAAGATTTTGGGGTAACAATGGACTGACATATTTAAAGTATTCCAGACTGAGTGAGAAAGAGTGAAGGTTGTGCTGCTGTGGACTGCAGGGTGCGGACGAAGGTGATGGAGATGATTATGATGCATGATCTGACTCTCTCGTGCCGCGGAGTCTCAAACTGCAGGATTGGAGCTTTTCATTTTCTATGGAAGTCTGAACGGATGAGGGCGAGGTATGAAATGCACATGTGGCTTGAGTGGATGATTTCATCAAATTTCACGCGTGTAACCAATATGTTTACTACTATGTAACCTCTTAAAATCAATGAATTAAAGCTCAAAACATTTGTCATAACTTGCAGTGTGTAATTGTCTCATTTTAAGCTTTTTAATCATTTTGAAAAAGTCAATTCAAATCTTTGATCCTTATAATGACATGCCATAATTTAGCCAAAAAAGTCCTATTATATGACTAAAAATAGTTTGCATAACTTTCTACCTACACTTCTTTCCTTTTTGATTCTTTACCCTTCTTCCTGTTTGCTAGTCTAAAAGCTACGGATCCTCTGTAGGGTCAAAAAGAGCACTGTGTAAATCTGTACTCTCCGTATACAAACCAGGCTTCTGGATTTGCAGCCTGCAAACCAAAAACAACAAAAAGAGGCATGTGAAAATCTGTAAATCCCTGAGCCCACAGATGTGTAAATTGTGTGAACAGATCATAAAGTAAATTGCAAATCTGTGCGAACGTTTTACAAATTTGTTGAATTTCTGCATCTTTAAGTCTTTTGTGACGTTTCTTTTCCAATCTCTCACACACCTGCCGCGACTCATTGTTGTAAATCCCTCACTTTCTCATTGAAAAAGACCAGTGTGGCTCTAGTTACACACACTGATGTGGGACCAGTTTTTCAATAAGATTCTGGTACATGCGTGTGGGTGTGTAAATTCAATGCACCAGGCCAATGACTGACGGAAAGTCAGACTCACAAAGATGTCTCAGATAATCATCAGTTCACAATGGACCTGGTATTTATCTAGAAGAATAGAGGGCGTGCATGATATAACATATCCAGTGGCAGATGTATTGGAGGTCTTGGAAGCAGCAAGACTGGAAATTTTTGCTTCCTTATTTACAACCGTGCCTCAACTGAATTAAATGACAAACATTAGTTTCATGCTTTTCTTTTACAGTAAATTCCCAATTATTGTGCAATTTTCTAATTGAAATTTTTTTTTCTTAGATATCTAAGCTGGCTAACTTTGGCTAAGTCGACTGTACTGCTGTCATAAGTTATGTTGTCAAGATTAGTCACAGCTGTAAAACCACTGACAGCTGAAGTGAATCACAATGACAATCTTGTTACCTGTCAATTGGCAGGATGTATTACACAGCAGGGGAACAGTCAGTTCTTGAAGTTGTGGTATTGAAACCCATCCATCCATCCATCCATCCATTATCTATACACCGCTTAATCCTCACTAGGGTCGCGGGGGGGCTGGAGTCTATCCCAGCTGACTTGGGCGAAGGCAGGGGACACCCTAGACAGGTCACCAGTCTGTCGCAGGGCCACATACAAAGACAAACAATCACTCTCACATTTACACCTACGGGCAATTTAGAATAATCAATTAACCTCAGCATATTTTTGGACTGTGGGAGGAAGCCGGAGTACCCGGAGAAAACCCACGCATGCACAGGGAATACATGCAAACTCCATGCAGAAAGATCCCGGGAAAGCCGGGACGCGAACCAGGGATCTTCTCGCTGCAAGGCGAAAGTGCTAACCACTACGCCACTGTGCAGCCCGGTATTGAAATCAGTTAAAAAAAAAAAAAAAAAAAAAAAAAAAACAAGGTCAGTGTAAGGATCTGAACGATTCTGACAAGGGCCAAACTGTGTTGGCTACAAGAAAGCAAGTCTTGTGGGGTTTTTCGAGCACGAACAGGTTAGCAGATGGTACAAGGAAAGACAATTGGTGAACTGGGGACTGAATCATGGACGCCTAAGGCTCAGTGATGCATTTAGGGAGTGAAGGCTGGGCCGTCCCACAGAAGAGCATCTGTAGCACAATTTGCTGAACATCTTGATGCTGCTATGGTAAAAAGGTGTGAGGACACACACAAGTATTGCAACTTCCTGTGTATTGAGCTGCTTAGCCACAAATTGGTGCAAATGTCCATGTTGATACTTATCCACCCCTAAAAGTCCCTACAATAGGCAGACGAGCATCAGAACCAGACCATGGAGCCACAAAAGAAGGTGTCTGGTCTGATGAATCATGTTTTCATTTACATTACATGGGCAGCTTAATGTGTGTATTGTTTACCTGGGAAAGCAGCAGGATGTACTGTGGGAAGAAGCCTGGCCTCAACAGGCAATGTGATGTTAGCTGGGCAACTTGGGTCCTGATATTCATGTGGATGTCACTTTGACGCATAGCACCTAAACAGTATTGCAGATCATGTACACCCCTTTACAACACTGTGCTCTATACTGTTCCCTAAGGACTCCAGTTTTATGACATTCATAGGAGTGTCAGACAGCCAAAGCGGCGGCGGCGACCAATGAAGAAACCAGGGAATCAGAGAAGATTCAAATCCGTATTTTCTTTTTATTGTTGTTTGTACACCATAATGCCAGACAATATACTAGCATGTTCCTCTAACCAAATAAAAGAAGAAGCCCGTGGCACTTCTCTCCACTGACTTAAATACCCTGTGCCTACCAGGCCTATACCACCTGAGAGGTAAACCCCCAAACACACCCACATAAATAGATATTACATATTTACATAAAACCCAATGCAGACTACAAATATACACTCAATAAGCATAACCAACCTAAACCCCATTTAATAAATAATGCTTTAATAATGCTTTTGCCCGGACATCCTGGGAGGAAGAGGACAAGCAGAGGTAAGTTTTGCTACCAGTACACCAATAAACTAACATTACATTTGCACAGTTTGGTTAAATTGTACACCTTGCCTCTTTCCACCACACCATCTACTGCCATGAATCACCTGCTACCTTTGTTCACAGGTGAAGGCCCTGATGGAACTGTATGGCATCACAGCTGCAAAGCATGTGCTCCAATCAAACTAATAAACAAACAAATCACAACATACACCTAAATAAATCATTTTACAAATGAAAGAGCGTGTTGGTTTTTATTTCAATGTACTAATTAAAACCAAATGTTCTAATGTTGTTTTACTCTACTGCTGGGCAGTTTGCGCTTCACCTCAGGTTACTGGTGTAAAAGAGTCAGCAGCTCAATGTGGGTCAGACATGGTTCAACCTTAATGGCAATTTAAACTCAACACAAACTGTAATGAGACAACATGGTGCTAACTGGACACTTGAGACTTGTTTCCTCTGGCAAAACAGGTTTCTTGTTAATTTTGTTGGCTTCTTAAAGTAAATAGCAATTATTGTCATCCTAGCATGCCTATAATTAAATCACACCAGTGATTCACAACTATCAAACAAACCAGAAGAGATCACTGAAAATGAATACCAAACTGCTGTCCTGTATTGTCACACCTGATGCTTGGATGCTTTTGTTCCTTTCTGATTTTTTTTCTCTTGTTATGTAATGCTGTCTGTCATTATGTTATTAGTATATCAGTCTTATGTTTATTTAACTTAGTCAATTTTATTCCACTGCATGTATATCCTGTTTGCAGGTTTGGGATGACAATAAACTTGGCTTGAGTTGATAAACTTGAAACTGTTGCACAGAAGCTGTAATAAACTCAATGCACAACCAGGCTGCTCAGCAGTGAGTAAATGTAAATTTTTCCAGTGCTGTATAATGAATACATATTTTTTCAGGGTCACATCAGCAACACAAATAAATGTCCCAAAAATGTCCAAAAGACATTGCAAAACCGAAAGACATTTGCTCCATAGTGCTGTCAGATGTGCTAATTTGATTTGCTTCAATTTATCATAGTTGTCATTTGTAAAACAGCACATTATGTCATAGTGTTCTTTGCTTTTCTGTATATTTCCCTTGTATAAGGGAAGGTTTAAACTCAAATTTACTTTGCAACTTCTGTGATCTTCTGTCTCAGCAAATAAACACACCAGACTTGACACTTTTTTCAAGAATTTCTATATTAATTTGGCTTTAGGTATGTGAGCCTGATGGGAGGAGAAAAGTGATTTGATCAGATATCAGTTGTCAAAAGGAAATCATCTAATTCAGACTAAAGAGTGTTTGCTGTTGCCCAAGCTAAGGTCTAAAGCTATAGAAGTAGATCCACTAAACAGTGGTTTTAAATTACACTTAATGACAAGCAGGAAAGAAGAAAATGTGATCAGAGAGGAGCCAAGTCTCAGATTGTTACTGGAAGTACAGAGAAACCTGCAGAGCAAGTCCTCCAGCTTTGATGCTGAGTGGAGGTTGTGTTTGCTCTTGCTATGTGTCAGTGCCACTGTGTATGGTGGACTCTATGGAGTCTGTTGCTGAGATTGACCAAACACAGACAGACTTAGGCAGGGGTTTGGTGTCCTGTCTGAGGGTATTTTCAAGTTGACAGAGGCAGAGTCAAAAGAAGAACCTGCTGACTTCTGAGCTCTGCCATTCCTGTTTGTGAATACGGGCTATTCCAGCTACTCTATCCTCTTTGTCCCTTTTGTTCTCCCACGCTGTCAGAATCACTTCATTCTCGATTTCAGTGTGACTGCTATTGTCCAGTGATCTATAGGTTTGTGTTCTCTGGGCCAATCAGCCCCTAGACCCGATTTCTTTAAATTAAATTCATTGTGATTCTGTATTGCTCCCTTTCCCTTAAATCTGCTCCACCAGCATTGAGACTCTGGGAGGGACTTGGATGTTGCTCTGACATCCCTTCTCACTGAGTCAAACTGCCAAAATACCTTTTTTTTTAGCTCACTTTTCAGCTATAAATTTACCCTTTTACTCTCAAATGATGTGTCATTATTGAACTTAAAAAGTGGGCAGTTACATATATCAAACAGTCATTTTCATCTTTCAACTTGCATGACACTTAATGCCTAACTATCCTGCCAGGTTGTGTAAAGTGAGGCCTTCATGCTCAAACCACATGTTCAAATCAATATCAAAGTAAAAGGAGTTATGAAAGATGATTTGGAGAAAGGCACATGGTATCCAACGAAACTGATGTTGTATTTGCGGTATTTTTGAAACTCTGGGATTTCTGGCTTTTAAAGGAAATACAAATATCATTGTAATATTATACACACTATTTTCTTTCTTTGTTGTCTTGGTACACCTCTGGTAATTTGGTTTATTTTTTATCTTCTAGTGTACTGCAGCGTCCATATTGGAATTGGTCTTACATTATGATTGCATGAATCTATGATTACCTTGGATCGACTTATTGTTTCAGGCAAACGCAACAACAATTTATGATTGCTATAAGTCATCCCCATGTCATAGACTTTGCCCTTGAACTGTCATGATTACTACATTTACTAAATGGTTTTTACACTTGAACATAACATTACATAGTTTAAGGGCTTTTGTTGAAACTTCTGCCATTTTCATAATAACTGGGAGGACTATAAAGGGGAATAATTACCCCTCAGATGTGGTGACCTAGGAGCATAGAGGTGATTTCCACAGGACAGACCAAACCCCTGCAGGTTCTACATACACAATAGTGTAGATTAAAACATTATTCTATCACACAACACAAATCTAAAGTTTTCTTAAAGATTAAACTGCAACTTTGATGACAGAAACAGCCCCAGGTGTGTCCCAGACCTGGCAGTGGTTTTTACTATTTATAGACAAACATGCAACTGGCGGCTACATCAAAGTTGAAAACCAAGAACCAGTTCTGCATTGGAACGAATTCATAATTTGTTGCTGGTTTGTTGCTAAACAAACCAGCAATTATGTAGAGTTGCTGTTGTTGTTGGATGTCCCTGGTGTTGTGGGGAAGAACAAAAGTATCCATTGTGTTCGGAGGAAGCTTTATTTAACTGAATGAAGTTATACAATTTACACTTGTAGTTTTATGTCAGCACCTTGATCTGTTAGGGGAAAATGTCATGTAGGATTTATTGATCAAGTTCTTTGTATGATCTCATGCTCTAGTTTTTAATTTTTATCTTCTTTTACACTTAAACAAACACACAATATCAATCATCTGTACTGTAGTTGTGTCCAAGATTCCTCCCCAATCACTACCTGGTGCTGTGTTTTATTTCTGCCACTTTATTTGAATGTCTGAAATCTCTGTGTAAAAACCCATTCACCATGTATTTAAACTCAAAAAGGGGACCTATTCTATTTTTTAAAACAATGCGAACTTTACATTTTATGCTTAATTTTTTCTACTCATGTTTATATTTTTAGGACCTATTTTTCTAAGATTTTCAATGGGAGCAGCTGTAACGTAAGCAACTTCCCCTTCAGGGATCAGTGAAGAATTTCAGATTCTAATTCTGATTCTGTTCCCGCCACTTAAATGCATGGTTACAAGATTAAATAAAAAGGAATCTAATTTAGTAATTTAGATAAAGCTTTCAAGCTGCAAACATGATTGTGAAAGGTTGGTTTGACATAACTATGTTGATAATTGCATCAATTAAACATTGTGTGCAATTTAAATTCATATTTCTGTATTAGTTGATCCAAAATGTCATTCAGATTGAGTTAACTCAATGAGCTTGGTTCAGTAACTTGTTTTCTACTTTGCTTGACGTGAGGGTTTCAGGTTTATGAGACAGTCAAGCCTCGTCATTAAAAAATACCTTTGACTGTAAATGAAAAACTATTTCCTCAACTCAGTGTAGTTTGTTGGCTGAACATAATTGTATTAGAAGTTGGCACAACTCAAAAAAGATTGACTGTTGTGTTAATTTTTGTTGCTGTTGAGCTGAAACATTATTTTTCCAACAGTGAAATACAAAAAGTATCTTCTATCTAATTTAAATCATCCCATAGTTCAGTGATTCACATCTGCCAGATGGACAATGGGAATGTAAGAATTCTGCAGCTCAGTGATGATGATACCAGTTTGACATCTCAGCTTACTGCTGAATACAGAGCAAACCCTCCACATTCTGCTATACTACATAGATAAGTGTCACATTTGTTCAGAATTGGAATTTCTCCTATTTGTCTTGGAGGTTGGATGTGTTTTCTGTGCTTTTGATGGGTGAGTCTTGCTCAATGCATCTGAATGTCGGGGTTTTCCATATTTGTATCCAACAAATGGATACACATAAATGATGTCTAGATGAATTCCGCATACATAGAAAGTATTAAATGAACAACGTAACTGAAATTTTGTGATTTATGGCTTTGAAGATTTGCATGGGACCTTTGACTGCTTTGCCTGACAGTGGATTTATCTGAATTTAAATCTTGCTCCCAGTGACGCTGTGCCAAAGTCTCCCTGATGCTTTGTGATATCAACTTACCAATAAATTGTTCCCAAATTTCTCAGATCAGGAAATATCCCTTCTGAAAACCAAATAATGAGTAAATCTGCATTCTTGTAAGATTTTTATCTCAGTTTCACACACATTTGATGAAAGGCAAAAAGGAAAGCTGATCATACTGAACGAGGAAATTGAAGGAATAATTAAACCTGCTGCGTCACTGCCAGCTCAGTGTTACTATATTTCAGGAAGTTTTGTTGCGCTGCATGTTTCTCATAGTTCAGCATACGGGTTTGACAGCCTCTCTGGTCTGCTACTGTTCTGCAGAGCGTCTTTCAAACACATACAGGGAATAATTACAGCAGAGCAGACAGAAGAGTCATGGTAAGGAGGCTGATTTACACTTTTCTTTCCCCTTGGGAACAGGCTGACTTTCAGTAATGGTATTTTTCAATGGAATGGGCTGTTTACACTGTGACCTCTTATCTGATTATGTACGTTGCATTGTGTGTTGGTGTTTCTGCATGAGCGTGAACTAACAGTGAAGTCAGTTTGTTTGCTTTGACTCCTCTGCATCATTAACTCGAGCTGTGTGGTATTTACTGTCTGTTCAGGGTGACTTTATAGGATAGTGTCAGCTCAGTCACACTGATATTGTCCTGACAAAGGCTGCACTCATCATGGAGAATGATTTCTTGACATGAAAGTGAGTAAAAACAATCACTTTTATTTGTCTTTGGGAATACATGCGTGTTTCCACAAGCTGGAATACAGAGTGGAATTACTGCAGGATGACTTTGAAATGATTCCTCTTTAGCCCAGATTAAAGGGAGTATTTGTATTTTACACTCTCTTCTGTGAAAGTTTGGCTCGCCAACACTACGAGGCGTCAGTAATAATGTTTATACTGACATTTAGTTGAAACTGTTAACCAAAATTAGTTTGATTTAACGAAGTGAAACTAAAGTGACGATGCTGTGAGCACTTTGCCTTTTAGACAGCTCAAATTCTCACTGGTATACTTGAACACAGTTTTTTTAAGAATCTTTGAGAAGAAGCTAAAATTCCTCTGTGATTTAATTCGTCAGTGTCTCCTGTCACTTCACATAATTCCAGGCTGACGTTTGGGAGCCATAATGTCTGCAGAAAGACTCATTATGTCTTGTGTTGGTTGAATGTTTTGGGTTTGTGTTCACGTTGCAAAATGATTTTGATCAGAGGCTTCATCAACGGTTTTGCATGATGGTTTATATAAAAACACAAAGATTTTACAAAGCACTCTTTGTATATATGTGATAGTATAGTAAATATTGCAATATACACAATGAGTCTAATCAAGCACAATTTCAAAATACTCTAAATTTCTATTTTAACTATGATATTATCACTGGTTGATTATTCTTAGAGAATTAGAAAGTGCTATATGATATTTATTTGTCATTCTGGAATGATAATGACCAATGCTTTGCATTTCACCCTTTTAAAACCTTCATATTGCTCATACTGCTGGGTGGTCGAGGCTATTGAGATAAATGCATACGATACTTGTAACTAAACTTGCCAGAAAATGATGGATGAACAGTTGGCAAAGGGCAACATGAAGGCAGACAAGGGTAGAGTAGTGCAAGACAATTATGTTTAATGTCAATAGGTGTGCATTCAAAAACACCAAGGAGAAAGTAAAGGCTTCTGATACAAGACGAGGCTAAAAGAATGACTTGTATGAACAACATGATTATATTACCTTGGTATATTCTGTTGCATCAAATATCTTTAATTTTAGAATGGTAATGGCTAATTCAAAAGTCTTTTTGTCTTATTGTTGACTATGTTTTTTTCTAGAACATACAGTATACTAAAGAAGTGAGCACAACAAATGATCCAAGACAACTTTTGAAAAAAATTGCACTGTTTTAAAGTTGACAAATATAGTATTTTCTCTTAACAGTCTAAGACAAGTACTTTAAAAACACTTAACTGAAAATACAGCTACAATACTTATTTTTCATATTATATTGTTCATACATATTCTAACCTTTTATACTTTCACTGTGCCTTATTGTATTGTAGTGTAATGCGCTGCTGGATACCTCAATTTCCTTCGAGCTTAATAAAGTATATTTTGATTTTGATTTGATTCCATGAATGTTGTTATAAAATGACCTGGACACTGGAACTTTCTCAGATTTGGACATATCTGTTACATGGCTCCACGTGAAAGAAAAAACATAAAGACTGAAAGATACTGCTTGTGAGACTTTACAAAGCTAAAAAAAAAAGGAATGATGCAAGAAGATCAGTGGCCAACTCGAAATCAGTGGAGACATAGTTACAGCAGTAATCAGAAAACATAAGTTCTAAAAAAGAGTTTATATAAGTTTTCTTTTAGTTCCCAGACGGTTTTTCTTAAAGACAGGATCAGTTTCTCTGATGACGTTTTCAAAATGTTTGCCAAATGCTGCATTTTTAGGTAACATTGCGGGAATGTTTTATAGGTTCCTATAAAGGTTCCTAGGGTGCAGATCACAAACAAAGAAATACATGTTGCAAGATATACAAGGATCATTTGAGCTGTGAATCATGCAAAGCTAATTACAAAAAAAACACCAACCAAGAATTACTGTTTCTTTCTTTCTTTCTTGTTATAGTTCATATTTTTAATTAACTGGCCTAAGTTTCTAGTTTAAATCAGTTTTCACATTGACACATTGTGTGTTTTGATGGAAACAGGAAACATTTCATTGACTGCATTTTTTCATGTCTGGGTCGCCATAATCTTTGGGTAAAGAGCTCACAACAGATTCTTTTCTAACATATGAATGAGACTTTAAATCACATGACAACAGCTCATTGTCGAGTGCTGCACCTGTTCTCTGATGCTAACAACTTTTAATGACATGTTCCTCGCACTGATGTCCGGACTGACAGCAGGATAATGCTGTTGTTTCATTTCGTGTCACTTTAAGGTGTTGAATTACCTCGACAAAAATGGAATTGTATGTGCTACTGGAAGCGCACATTCTATATCTTCATGTACATATGCATGTGTTTCTAAACTAGTCTCTTTTCTGGCGTCTTAGACATGAAGAATCTTCCTCTGATGTGCCGCCCAGCAACACTGGATCTCGTTGACTCACAGTCAGTACTATGTGGAAGCTTCTCTGTTCAGTGCAATTAATGTTAACTTGAGGAGCAACAGCCATAAAAGGTGAGCCCACTGGAACAATATGGGGTTTATATGAGAGTATACTGTAGTATGTGAATTAAATTTTCATCATTTTTCATTTGGACTGTATTCTACTGAAAACACTGAGTAGTGGGATGTAACAACTGGAATCAGTTACTGTAACTAATTATGCTTTTTGGAATTTCGAAAATCCAACTTCTTGAAGCCAAAATGCTATTTGAAAAAAACAAAAAGACTAAAAAAGCAAATAGAAAACTATATACAGTACACAGTGAGTACACTCCTGTCCAACATCAGTAATTTCAAACGAGTTCAAACTGTTGCATATCGCAACAATTGCATTATTTCAAAGTTGACAAGTAAGTTTCTTCTAATGAACAATCAAACCTAAATATGTTGAAAAACTGTATTGAAAATACAGGCCTCAAATTTGAAAATCAGTGCATCACTAAATACACCAATTATTGCTCAAACTAAGGTGTGCGCTACTTTGAATTCCAGTTAGCCAAACTGCACAAACATGGTTATAAAATGACCAGTTGTCATCTTCCAAAAATGACACCATACATAGTGTATCACTTTCACAATCTGCATCTGATAAACAAAAAGGGGAAATGGTTTACACTTGGCACAATTCTTATCAACGGAGTTTCTGTAAATATATTACATAACTTGAGTCCCTATAGATGGCATCCAAGAAAAATAAACTCCTGCTTCCTCTTCAACACTAAACCTGCACGATTAAACAAGCCAGATAAATACTCAAAGGGCATGCTTTGGTCAAATCAGACCCTTTTAAATTTTTTTAGTTGTGATTGGATCCAGCATGTCTGATGTGAACCTGACCGTGACTATCACAGTGAAAGCATAGTCCTGACAGTGAAGCACAAAGGCTGCATGAGGGCAAAAGGCACTGAGTAGACGGCATAATGAATGTCTGCAGATTAACCACAATAATGGCTGAAGAAGAATGTTCCAGCATTACAATGATCCAAAACACACTGCCAAAATCACCCAAGAGTTTCTAAAGAAGGAAACGGTGAAACCTAGGACCTGGCCAAGTATGTCGTCAGACTAGACTCCAGTTGAAATCATTTAGGGTGTTTTGGAGAGAAGGGTAGAACAACACAACCCCTCCAGCAATGAGCAACGATATGTACGTAAACTGTATATCACTTTAGTGTTGCAAACTGGAGGAGGCTAATGTGGGCAGTCCTGGTTCCAGAAGTAAAAATCCTATTCATGTTTATATAAACAGCTGATTCACAGTTGGATCTTTTGTAGACAATAAAATACAAAAAAAAGTGCAAAACTGTACAAAAACATAAGGGGTGAAGCTAACTACACCTCCAAAGGGACATTTTGGCAAGACACATCAATTTACCTAGCTGTCATATCCACGTCTGTTAGCTTTAAATATTGGGGTCAACTGTAGCAGAATTCAGCTACTATGATGCCACATTATGTTAACAACGGCAGCGACAACAATGCATTTTAAATGTGTTGATTCTTCCCTCTGCAATTGGCACCTGAGAAACAAAACTGAAACGGTTAAAACTGGCAGAGTTGTGTCTTTCTCTGTGAAGCAACACTGAGTTGTTACATGAAGAGATTTCAAGAATGAGGAATAAACGTATGTGAATCTTTGTACCTCTGTTGATTGGCATCTGAACAGCAGCTTTGTACTATTTTCTCATCTTTCTCTAACTTTCTTGGAAGGAATGGAAATATCCAAGAATGTCTTGGTCATCTTGGCCCTTGCAGTGACACTTATTTTGGAAACAAGGACATTCGATGAATATTCAAGAATCGCTTTACCGGTAGGCCAACGGTCTTTATTAATCAGAAAATATGACAGTTGTGCATGATCCAAGGTTTTAGTTAATAATCATGTAAATTATGAATGTTTCTTTTTGTCCAAGGAAAATCATGATGAACACTTTCTACCTCACACCCGGCAGAGAAGGGAAGGTCAGTCAGATTACTGAATAGGAATTTAATATTTTAAATTTTGATAATTTTAAATTTTTGGGAGATACACTTATGCAATTACTCATTGAGAATAAATCAGAGGATTTATACTACTCTCATAATCCATCGATTAAATATGCAAAATGCAATGTCAATATTATCTTATAAGGATCAAGGGTTTGAAGGTTTAAAGAAGTCGTAAATTAATCATAAATCATTAATCAAGTCCACTGAACACGAGGAAAAATTCAGAATAGTAAAATGATGCAATAAGTGGAGCACAAAAACAGACAGAAATTTGACTAAAATGTTAAAAACAATAGAGAAGTCAATCAATTACATTTATTTCGTGTAAAAAGATAAGAATGATAAAATTAAGTAAATAAAATCAGTCAAAAGTCCGACTAAAATCTACGTCTTAAATGTTTGCTTTTGAAAATATCAACATTTCACACACATCACAGTCTGAAATACAATTTGAACATAAGTTTAGGCTGGGTTAGATGGTCTTCAGAACACAAAATTATGCTCAAAGCACAAAACTAGGCTTAAAAAACCCCTCACAAACAACAAATACAATGGATCAAAGGGGCATAAAGTGAACAATCAACAACAGATCTCGATCTGGAAACCACTTAGGAGGGGATTGCTGAATGACAACAGTGAGGATCAATTATCACAGGTTTTATACACTGGAAGCCCCTCCTACAGGGAACAAACCATTCATGGTTCACTATCAATTAAGACTCGTGGTTAATATTTCTGTTCAAAAACAACATAAACAGTTTGTAATTATTATTTACACATTTTAAACATGGACATATTAACAGCCCATTTTGTTTAGGGTGTTTAAAAACACGCAAATGCCCTCTCTGCTTAACATGGTACAGTATGAACCCCCCCTACTATAAAGACTTTTGGACTCTCCCTATTCCTGTTTCTGGACCTTCACCTGGAGGAGAGGAGTACAAACATTTAAGTTATAAAAATGACAAAGAGAAGAAAATTAAACTAATAAGTGCATTTGAATGTGTGTGTGCCGAAATGTGCAGTTACTACTTTAGCATGTAAATGCTAAGAGTATGTTACTGAAACTACTGAAAAAAACAGAACTGATGCTAGCTAATTATCTGGTTAGCTTAAACCTATGCGCTCAGTTTTTTCCACAAAGCAAACATAACTTAGCTACAAAGGCTTAGGCTTCAGTTTCACTTTAACATCAGTTCGTTAAGATGGTCTTGTATTATAAGATAAGATAAGATAAGATAAAGTTCTTTATTTCTCCCCACTCCAGGGGAAATTTACATTGTTACAGCAGCTTTATTTACAATATATACAAGGGCGGCAAAATTTTTTAACAGAAAAAATAAAAATAAAAATAAAGTTTAAAAGTGCAGAGATGTGCAGTGCAAGAATATGACACATATTGACACATATTGACACATATCTGGTATTTCTAAACACACAGCAATGCAATCAATTAAATTCAGTTAATTCTGATTATTTCAACTGTGGCTAAACCTGTCTGACACAGCACTGCACAGGATGGCAGCTCCCAGTGATACATATTATGTAACAATGCAGAGACAAAGTCAAGTATGGGTGAAATAGACAAATGCAAGCCAAAAGTTGTTGGTTTTCAGTTTGGCTTAGGTATAAATCACACAAATGCGAGATGCCATGTGAATGTGGGCACGCTAGAAGTGCTGGTAGGTGCATTTTTAGGAAACGATAGTCTCCAGTTGCTAAGCCAAGATAAACATCTCCTAGATGCAGCTTTTTTAACAGACAGACACAAGAGTGGTATCAATCCTCTTATTCAACTCTCAGCCAGAAAGCATACAAGGATATTTCCCAAGTTATAATTTTATATCTTGTGTACCCTATGTAAATAGCTATGGTAAACACTGACATTGTTTCTTTTCTGATTTCAATTTTTGCAGCACTTTCAGACCAAAGGAATTACACTGTTGATATTATAGTGAATGTGTCTGATGCAGCAGCATACCAGAAAATTCTGTTTGCTTTGAACGCTACTAGTTTTCCCATTCACCTCAGTAACAACACAGAAATCACTGAGACTAGCATCACAACAGGTGAGTGTCAACCCTCAGTTCCTTTCAATAACAATCATAACGAACATTGTCCATATTGCTTGTTTTTGAATACAAATTTTCTCTTCTCACAGTTTGTTTCTCAACCGGCTCCGGCTTCAAGTGTAATTGTGCGAAACAGTTTGCTTGGTCTTACAACAGCTGTGTTACATATGGAGCCTGTGATTCCATATCCAGTGGTATTTGTAAATGCATCAATGCCATTCCACCTGATGGCCAGTCCTGCCGGCCAATATCAGGTAATCAGGCTGTATCTTCTATTAAATGCATTCACAATGAAGGCATGCATTTCTTGCAATTGGTAATAATTACCATTGTTTGTCAAGTCTCCTACTGGATTTCTGACCATGATCACCTGCAAACATTCACGTCTGCCCAATCGGAAGTTCCAATGATTTTGTCGTCCTCCATTCTGCAGGGAATACATGTTATTTTATGGTGTAATATTAATACAGAGATGCATAAATGTAGTACTTTGTTTAATATAGGCAAGAAAAAGTGCTTTAACTTTGAAGGAGAGTTTACTTTGACCAGGAAGAACAAAAGTCATCTCAACCCAGACGTGACAGACTTTGGCTGGTCCTGTATCAGTGCTTTGCATGTTTGTTGCAACAAAGTCCAATTGATTTCCAGCTCTGATTGTTGATAAATTCATCCACATGTCAGACTTGCCTTGCTTTGCTTTTGTATTGGAAAGAGCTACTTTAATCTCCATCCATCCATTATCTATACACCGCTTAATCCTCACTAGGGTCGCGGGGGGGGGGGGGCTGGAGCCTATCCCAGCTGACTCGGGCGAAGGCAGGGGACACCCTAGACAGGTCGCCAGTCTGTCGCAGGGCTACATATATAGACAAACAAGCACTCTCACATTCACACCTACGGGCAATTTAGAGTAATCAATTAACCTCAGCATATTTTTGGACTGTGGGAGGAAGCCGGAGTACCCGGAGAAAACCCACGCATGCACAGGGAGAACATGCAAACTCCATGCAGAAAGATCCCGGGAAAGCCGGGACGCGAACCAGGGACCTTCTTGCTGCAAGGCGAAAGTGCTAACCACTACACCACTGTGCAGCCCGCTACTTTAATCTTTTCAAGTTTATTTATTGACTCCATCCTTGTGATTGCAGTAAATTCTGGCACCTGCATTTCATTTTTTGACTACCTGATAAACCCACAGCAATATTAAAACCGACTGTTCCCATCAGGTTCATGTTGGATCCTGCAGGATGCCATTGCAGTCCTCTATTACAGACTGCCATTGACAAATATTATTTAACATTCTGCTTTCTCTTTACTCGACAGAGATTTGTAATATGTTTTAGTTCATTGTTTTGGTTTCCGTAAACACAGTTTTACTATTTTACTTTAGTCCCATTGCTCTCACCGGTTTTAATATTGACATATGCATGCAAAATATAGTTAGTAATAGCAACTAGCTGGTGAACATGGTGGAGTATTTAGCTTCTCAAGTGTTTCTCAGGATTTGATGAAGTCCACAAACAGAGATAAAAGGAAAATGAGTACTGGACTTGTGAGTTTTCATCATGTGGTTCAACAATGGAATGGTAAAGGGTCAATTTTTGCGAACAAGTAACATATATTGCCATTCACATATGGAGACAGTATGTTAGTTTTATGTATATGGCTTGTTTCTGCTATCTAGACAAAATGATTTCTAAAAAATATGAAAATTATATAATTAAATATGAAGGTAGCTGCTTACATTAGTAGATTTTAATATAGAGAGTTCATAAGTCAGTGAACTTTGTGCACCTCTGTAAAAATGATTGGTGCATATGACACATATGAAGGCCATGCAGTTAGTTATAATAAAAGCCTTCATCTGAAATTCAGTGTAGACATTTAAGGCAATTATAGATTCCAAGAAAGTTTCTTCAGCACAATGTTGAAATTAGACGTGCATTTGTCTATAATGCTGTATCTTTAATTTTAAAAAAGGAAAAAAAAGCTAAATAATGTGATTCTCTTGCAGAGCTGCTTGCTCAGGTTGAATATGAAGTTGAAGTGGAGCTGAATGTAACAGATATCGAAACACTGAACCACCTCAGGAGCCTATTGATCAATGGCAGCTATTTTCTGGCTTTGAGTCCCATTGTGAACATCACACACATTAACATCACTACAGGTAAGAAATTAGCTTCCTCTTGTCCTGGAAGCTAAATTGTGGGCCAAGAATAGTGAAGTTCGTCATGTATTTTTTTTCTTTGGATGATACGTTCCATAAAAACAATTCCTGTGTGTATTCAGGTATGATCGATATTAGGTATTGTTTGAATAAAAAGCAATGTCTTATGGTAGATAATATTACTGTCACTTACAAGAATACCTGTGGACATCAGTGCAATATCAAGTGTTGACTTGGCCGTTCCTCGCCCACATTATGAACTCCAGATCACTGGAGGAAGTGTCACTGCGATTAAAGTCACGCACAGAGCTCAACACGCCTTCAGTTGTCTTCACACATTAAACTATCACAGGCTCCTTGTTTTAAACTGGGAGTTTCCCTGCTTAGATTCATTTGTGATCAATAACTGCACACCAGTCTTCAACTAGAAGAATTAGGTACATAAGTTTGTCCTTGGAGGAAGTGAAAAGTGACACTTCTTTTAAGTGTTCCTGCAAACATCATTCAGTTACTCAACTGCAAGGTGTGGAGCCCTAATTAATGCGTCAAGTGCATTTCTTTCTGCATGCTTACTTAAAAAAAGATTTCCTTTAATGCAGCATTGTTTGCATGCATGTTTACCAGCTTGCAGTCTTAATTCCCGCTTTCTCTTGTGCATTGCTGCATATTTTGCAGTGCATGCGGAAAGACACTCACATGTTGTTCAGTGGAATAATATGAAAAAAACTTATAGGTCCATGTATTGGACGACCGTCTCATGTATGTATACGTCCTCCTGACTGTACATAATATGAATTAAAAGTGAACTCACAAACTCATTGAAAAACAGTGCTACTGGAGATTAAAACTGGAGGTCATCACTTTTATTTCCTTAGAGCACAAAACAAATAAAAAATCTATTAATAATCTGCAGAGTGTTGACCTGTTCTCTGAATAAAAACTGCCCTTTTCTAGTTTTCTGAGAAGAAAGCTGTGATTTGATGCTGTGGTTCTGTTTTCTGGGATGTGTCAATTAACAAAATGAGAAAAGGAAACAAATTGCTTCCAACAGCAAGAACCAGAGAAGCTGTTTTGCTTCTGTACAGTGAAGAGATAATCAGATCTTTTGTTTAAGCAAATTACCAACACAGCACGAGGTCTCTGTAATGTATTGCTCTTATATTACAAGTTACTGATGCAACATTATGTTTCACTATAGAGGTAGAGTTATTTTTCAGTCAGGTGGTTTCCAACCTGGCAGTTCTTCAACTGTATAAGATGGTTAGAACCCATACTGTGCTATTGGAGTATTTACCCCCTTTTCTACTACATAGATGCTATTTTTGTGCATCTAAAATTTCTGCAAACTTCTAAATCCACACCAAAGAGGGAGAATGTTTTTTCCACAGAAACCCTGCTGGTATCTACCGGAAACACCTTACAGTGTGAGAAAAATACTTTTAACACTAAAGCGTGTAAACATATTCTAGTAGACCATCTGACAAGTGACAAGTAACATTACAAACCTCTAAATGTGCATAAAAATCATTTTAATGGAAGAGAAAAAAACAAGTCCTGCACCAAACGTTGGCTGCTTTGACCTTTTAGGCCTCAACATGTTGTGTCAATGGGACCAAACTGCTTACAACACGTAGACATAGTTGTAACATTTGATTTGTTGTAATGGTTGGGAGCCACTAGATTAATCATGTTATGATTATAAGACAAGCTTTTATTGAAATCCTTCAAAAAAAAAAATACACATAGTGAAGCAGAAATAATGTATAAAGTAACATAAAATAGAGATGCTGTTGCAACGTGCCTTAAAATGTTGTACAGCTGCTTCAGAATGTAATCAGATGTTTTAACAGTCTGTATGAAGTTTTTCAAGTCTACAACCTATTCAACCAGATTTTCAATAACTGCAAGACAGTACTCTTTATATGTTACTATGTGCAGACTTGACAGGGGAAAAGCCCAGTTTTTTCTGTTTAATATTAATCTAGAAAACAACAGAATGTGCAAAAAATGAAGGTGTTTGAATACTTTCAGAGGCAACTGTGCTTCTTGCGTACTACTTGCGCTACAATTTGGATAAGACACATTACAACACACAGTCAAAAGTAATTCTAGTAGTGAAATATATCAGCAGCTTCAGGTGTGCAGAGGTAAATAATTCACCATATTTCACCATAAAACAACAACTCTGCCTTTTACCTTTAGTTCAAAGAGGTTTGCTTCAGGATTTGGTGAATTGAGCTGAAGAAGGAAGCTAACACAACTCAAAATAATCATGAGCTTCTCTGTATATCGACCATTTCCTCTTGGAATTCACACAGTTGGGCACTTGCACCCAGGTGTTGGTATACACCCACTAGTTAAAGTTCAACAAGGAACAGAGCAAAATCAAACAAAGTCAAACTAAAGCATCTGCCCACAGGCTGTTCAAAATATCAATGATTAACATAGTTGTTGCGTTACTAATTGTATTCAAAGTACTCAGTCATGTGTCCAATAAATAAGCTGCAGATGGGTCAGATGACTACTTCTGCTCATTGTGTTTGCTGTTTTGTGTTCTTAGTTCTTTAGTGATATCCAAATGGTACCAACTTCAAGTGCAGATGTGAGGATGACATGTGAGGATGTATTGATCCCATCAGCATTCTGTGCTGATTAAACTAAATGCATTCAATTTAGTCTTATTTCTTTGGGACATTTTTTTGTAATTGATAAATCTAAAAATAATAGGTTAATGATGGTGGGATTCCATGTAGCTGCTTTGCCTTTAGAGTAGTGGTAATGTGAATAGAAGGACTTTTTTTAACCCTCAAGGGGAAATTCTATAAGGTGCATGTTGGCTCTCTGAACCAAAAAAAATCTATTATTAATGTTATTAACAAAGCCTGAGTTAGTTTAAACACAAGACACTTGTGCTCCAAACAAAAAGGATGTGCACTCAATGAAGGACTTGACCCATCACTACACACACCAGTGAGCAGTGATTCCTAACACATATCTGTAGGTTATCAGGTGGAAGCCTCCTTTCAATGGTATTTCGCCTATTTAGTCCCACAACACCTCCAGGAGTCTAGGCGGTGAACTCTGGCATCCCAGATTCACCCCCTCAGTGCCAGTTCACACTGCCCCTACACAATCCAAACAGCACTGCCACGTTCAACTGACCCAGGCCTGTTTAAGAGATGCTCCAGGTAGTGACCAGTGCCAATGCTACCAGTTAGCTAGTGCAAGATGCTGAATACCTAGTGCCAACTGCTACAAAGTGACAAAGAAACTACACTTATAAACTCTCTGACCCCCTCTAAATGCTAATGCTAGCTGAAAGACTACTACCATGTCCAAAGCAAACTTGCCATTGAGAAAGAAACTATACAAGCCAGCTCACCAAACTTGCTAGTGCTACATGCTAATGCTAACTGCTAATTGCTAAAATGCATCACTACTTCAGCCAAGCTCACCACAGACTACACAAGCGGACTTCATCTAAGATGCAAGTACCAATTGCTAACTGCTCATTGCTACTGCTACCTAACAAGAAAAAAGAAACAAAAAAAGACAAAGACAGCCACTGCCTTACACCACAGACTTACCTGAGATGGCCTTATGGTCCCAGAGAGACTCTAACAGGCCACTCCCCCACCTTATCTACACTTCCTCTTCCTGGATCTCTGCCCATTGGGAGAGGGAAAAGAAAGTGGGTAAAGCAGAGTGAAGGAGAGGGCTTGTCCTCTGCCTTCCCCTACTCCCTCACCACCTCTATTTCACCCCCCAACAACTATTATTTCTCCAAATCCATATCCACTGACTAGATCTAGCAGCCACATCTACCATGTCCCTCACCGTCTTCCTCAGACTCTGCCCTTGCACTCCCAGCTCCCTCAAAATGCAACAGCTGACCCTGCAACAAAACCCCTACACCCTAATTCAACTGGGCAAATTCTCTGGTTCTCCATCCCCTCTGCTCAGCTTCCGTCTTTAAGTCTGCACATCTAGCTTTCTTCCTCTTATAAGCTGCTTCCACTGAATCTTCCCACGGGACTGTTAACTCACTGAAATACACTGTCTTTTCATTCACAGACCACAAAACAATGTCTGGCTTCAGATTAGTACACACTATTTCTTGGGGAACAACAAGCTTTCCTCCAAAATCTGCTCACATTTCCCAATCACAGGCTCCTACCAGGTGGCCACGCTCCTGCCTCCTTCCTGACTTAAGGTCCTAATCCATCTCCCCCTCTCCAACAAATTTCACCACTAACCTCTCCTTACTTGAACCTCCAGAATTCGCCTGCTTTCTCCTTTCTTCAATTCCTGCAGCTAAGCTTGTCAGCACCTGATTATGCTGCCATGTATACCGGCCTTGTGATGAGCTAATTCTACAACCAGACAAAATATGCTGTAAGCTTGCAGTACCTGAGCACAGCGGGCACGACTGGTCGCCATCTACCAGGTCTTAGTCTAGTGTTAGGTTCATCTACCCAGTCTTACATATATATATATATATATATATATATATATATATATATATATATATATATATATATATATATATATATATATATATATCTTAGCTTTTTAGCAGCTACGTCCTGTTACAAAATTAAAGCGGTAATGGTAAGCAAACATGGCTAAAAGGACTGCAGTTAGGTGGTATTTGTTAATACGTTTGCCACTACACAATAATAATTGTACTTTAAAACATTTTTCACTTTTCTTGTGTACCACTCACTGCTTTATGTAGGAAGCAAATATCCAAGAAAAATATGTTAGTATAGTACACGTTTGCACAGGCATTAAATGTTACTAAACTGATTTTGTTACTCGGTGAAACTGAGTTCTTTCTCAAAGTTGTATATGATATATAGTTTTAAGCTGAATATGTTACTGTTCCGTGCAATGCAATGATTGTAGATGTGTCATATTTTCCATTTCTGTTTCCAGTTTGCTCTATGAGCAACGATGGTTTCCAGTGCAGATGTGAGGATCAGTATCGCTGGTCATGTGACCAGTGTCTAAAGTACGGATCCTGTGACAACATCACTGATGACACATGTGGATGCATCAATGCCTTTTTTCCTGATAGACTGTACTGCCAGTCTGTGTATCAGCACAGTAAGTTCATTTGTAGTAATTATTGCATTTAATCCAATGCCACATTGTCACATTGAAGGAAAATTACAATCAAGGAATCCATAACCAAAGACATGAACCAAATCGGTTAGTAAACTGCAAGAAAATGACAAATACAATTTTAGAATCTGAACTGAAGCATTCGTCTGTTTAACAATTAGTTCATGTGCTTTTTAGATCATTTGAAGATCTTTACTGTTTATGATTGTCTTTTTGGACCTAAAATCTCCTAATTTGACAGTATGTGACACTATTTCTGTCCAGGCACTTATGGGATGGCCTCACAGACAACCAAGAAAACAAGCCTTAAGTAAATGGTATAAATGACTTGTTTTGGGCCAGTTCAGTGCTTCCAAACACATATATATTTTTAAGAAAAATTGGATTTAGCTTTTATTTAACCAGGTCAGTCCCATTGAGATACAACCTCTTTTCCAAGGAAAGCCTGGCCAACACAGCCTGAACAACAATAAAATTGCAACAATTAAAACAGACAACACAAACTCACACAACAAAATAAATAAAATGTATGCTAGATAAAAGCACAGGATTAGGAATTTACATGGAAACAACAACAATACTTAATCCCTCTGTGTTCCACTTGGCTTTGGAGCTGTTGAGCTTTCCTCAGTCAGACAGAAACTATCGGAAATGCTGCCATCTGATGTTGAGAACATATTTAGATTTCTATTCCTCTGGTGGGAAACGGCTCTGGTTCTTTTAAATGTACATTCAGACTTTTTCAATGTGTCACACATACTGTAAATGTTCTGGCTCTTCCCTCTGCAGTTTCAGTTTCTACATCTTGTCTCTCTCCATCATTACAGACTTTACAACTTGTCCTCTCACAACTCCGCCACCAACAAGTAAGAGTGAAAGAGTGTTTAACATGTGAAAACACACAAACGTAACACAGTACAAATATTAAAGTCATATACTGTAGCAGCTTTTGTTCAATTTCTGCATTTCTTCTCTGATTTCTCTCTTGACAGCTCCTCCAATTGTCTTTGAATTCCTGATTTCTGTTGAGCTGAACACCACAGATGTCACACTGATCGATCGACTGAGGAACATTCTAAACTCCACCAGGTACCCCATCATCCTCAATGAACAAGTACAACTGTCTGACGTCAATTTTACTACAGGTGAGAACCCTGAGTGAGTCAAATAAAACACAGTAACAGTGTAAATATTCAGTCCACAGACTGACCAGTGAATCTGAAACAGAAATTTAGTGTTACGACTGAATATACTCAGTTTTCATTTCAAGTTTGAAAGTTACTTTCTGGAAATATAGTGCAGCAACCAAACAAGACCTCCTTGCAGAGGACCCAGATGTTTTCTTTATGTGTTTCCAGTTTGCTCTATGAGCAACGATGGTTTCCAATGCAGATGTGAGGATCAGTATCGCTGGTCATGTGACCAGTGTCTAAAGTACGGATCCTGTGACAACATCACTGATGACACATGTGGATGCATCAATGCCTTTTTTCCTGATGGACTGTACTGCCAGTCTGTGTATCAGCACAGTAAGTTCATTTGTAGTAATTATTGTATTTACTCCAGTGTAAGATGTGTGCAACACGTGTTTTTAAATTAAACTGAGGACATGACATGCTTTCTTTTATAAAGAGGACATCTTGTAAATACATAGTCACATTGAAGAAAATTACAATCAAGAAATCCATAACCAATCCATAAAGCATGTACCAAGTTGGTTACTAAACTACAAGAAACATGGCCAATGTGATTTTAGGGAGAATCCAAACCGAATCATTCATCTGTTTAACCATTAATTTGTGCACTTTTTAGATCATTTGATGATCTTTACTGTTTAAGATTGTCTTTTTAGACCTAAAATCTCCTTATTTGACAATGTGTGACACTATTTCTGTCTAGGCACTTATTGGATGGCCTCACAGACAACCAAGAAAAAAAAGCCTGAAATAAATGGTATAAATGACTTGTTTTGGGTCATTTTAGTGCCTCCAAACACATACTTAGTGCCTCTGTGTTCCACCTGGCTCTAGGGCTTTTGAGCGTTCCTCAGTCAGACAGAAACTATTGGAAACGCTGCCATCTGCTGTTGAGAACACATGAGCACATTTAGATTTCTATTCCTCTGATGGGAAACGACTCTCTTTCTTTTAAATGTAATCCCCATAAAGATGCAGCGAGTTACACCCCGGCTTTTTCAGTGTGTAACACATACTGTTAATATTCTGGCTCTTATCTCCGACGCTTCAGTTGCTACATCTTGTCTCTCTCCATCATTACAGACTTTACAGCTTGTCCTCTCACAACAACTCCACCACCAACAAGTAAGAGTGAAAGCGTGTTTAACATGTGAAAACACACAAATGTAACACAGCACAGATATTACAGTCATATACTGTAGCAGCTTTTGTTCAATTTCTGCATTTCTTCTCTGATTTCTCTCTCGACAGCTCCTCCAGTTGTTAATGAATACCTGATTACTGTTGAGCTGAACACCACAGATATCATAGTAGTAGAGACACTGAGGACCATTCTGAGCAACATCAGTTACTCCATCATCATCAGCGACCAGATACAGGTATCTGACATCAACTTTACTACAGGTAAGAGCGATGAGGCATTCACAGAAATAATAACCTACTCAGTCATTTCAAAAACAATGAGAATCAAACGTTTACATCTTTTTAATCATCATCCTCTCTGCAGCTTGTTACCCCAATGGTTCAACATACCAGTGCAGATGTGAAGAACCGTACAGCTGGCCTTGTCATTTGTGCTCCACTTCTGGCAAATGCAACGATGTATTTGAAAATACTTGTGGATGCATCAACACTATTCCTCCAGGTGGAGTTTACTGCCAGCTGCTGACAGGTAGAACTTAAAAACCTCTTTTCAATTCCTCATTCATTATTTATTAACGATTAAGTTAATTTAAGTCATTTTTTCTTTGTTTTCAGAAATTTGTCCATCACCACCTCTTCCAACTGGTATGAAACAAAGTATTTATTCTACTCATTGTTCTGACATTTTGTGCGGTTTTTCCCAGACTATTTCGACTTTTTTACTCCACCTTACTCACTCAGATTCATTCAGTATGTGATCGGCGCTATGAATGTTAAAATACACAAGTTTTATTGTTGCTCTTGTTGGGATGTTTTCTTGGTGTTCCAATGACTTTTGGTTTTGTTTATATGTATATTTTTGATAATCACAGATGTCACAACTGTTCCACCAACGCAGAACATTACACCCATCTTAACACCAACCCTGACTCTCATAACTGCTACGTATTTCAATCACATGTTAACAAGAGTTTCACTATAGTTTTTCCACAAGCAACCATAACAACAACTGGTCAATATATTACATCATGTAATAAACATAATTTTCTCACACTCTGCTTTTGTCAGTTATTCCCATGCGAGGTACTGCAAATAATGCTGTTGTAAAATCAATAATGTGTTAGTATTCCATTAAAGTAATTGATTTTCAAAGACTGAATAAACTGCAAAAACTGTGCTACAAACTAAGGAAATTTGGTGATTTCTTATAGTGAAATATTTTCATATTATTCCTTGTTGCACTTAATATGCAGCAAATTACTTAAAACCTCATAGTGAGGTTTTTAAAGCATCACTAATGTCTTGTAGGTCATAATCCACAATTAGAAATTTTCTTTGCCAGTAAGTATGTCGAGAAATAATTAAACCAGACAAGAACACTACAACAGCTGAAAGTATGACAAAGTAATGCCTAAAATTCTAGTTAAAGTGCTGTTCTGAGTTACAATCAGGCAGATTGTTGATGATTATTAAATGGAATGGATAACTTTCAGCTTGTTAAAATGTATACCAGTAATTAACATTATTAACTGTATAGCTGAACATTGCAACACTCAAACTAGACCAAGAGCAATGATTTATTCTGCGTTTATCACGCTTGTACCTCAGTGGTGGATTGGGCTGATCATGCTAACTGTTCTACTTACTCACCTTCCAAAAGCCAGAAAAACCCTTGACTGCATGAAGTCAGTATCTATGGATCAGAGCAATTGCAAAGGTTGCTCTGAGGAAACACGAAACTTGCACGAGAGCAAAACCAATCCAGAAAAAAATATTCCTGAGAGGGCTCCATTGATTTCCCCAGCATTTCATTTGCCAGCTTTTCCAGTATTTTTATAAATTAGAATTGTTTTTTTATTGTTACTGTTGTTGTAATTGTTATTTATTTTAAATAAACTGTGTAAAAAAAGTAACGTAATTTCATAATGAAAGCACCTGTCTAACCTTAATTTGTAAATGCAGTCATGCATTTTTTTTGGCTTTTTAACATTTTTTTTTTTAAACATATGAGTAAAAAACTGAGGTTTCTTCATTATCTTTCAGTTCATTTGAGGGATTTTGCTTAATTTATTGCATTTTTTATTAACCAGATTCAACACCTGTTTCTACAACAGCTGCAACAACAATTGCAACAATTAACAGGCTCAAAATAATCTTCACATGACAGTTATTTCATTAATGATACGTGACATACAGTCATATTCAAAAAAGGATTACTCTGGGTGATATATATATATATATATATATATATATATATATATATATAAAAATAAAAATTTTATTTATTTATTTATTTATTCATTTTTTAAGTAGTAAGATTACTGTGACTGATACTGGAAAGGCAGTTGAAGGGTTTGGAAGGAAACCCTTCATTTAACTCCATTTTGAGAAAAATGGATTCAAAGTTGTTGTTTTTTTTTGTGTGGGTTTAGACCACTTTACCACTAAAATTTAGACCATAAAATATTACAATTTTTTTTAAAAACTCAGCTCAGATTTTTTTTTTTTGTTAGACCACTCTGCTTCTAACCCCCTTAGTTTATCTGAATCACATTACCAACTCCCACCTTGTTAGGATTTGACTAAAATTTGTCAGCAATTTATTTTTAAAGTGTATATAAAAATGTATTCAGTGTAAAATGTATATTTTAATTTAATCTTTTCTGCCTCAACAGCACCTGCAACACCAATATCTATATTCTCTGTTCTTTACATTTAATTGTGTTTAAACTATTGCATTTTTAGCTACTCTTGGGCCCATCCAAAGTACCACAACTACCTCATCAACTACCCCTACCCGAATTCCAACCACCAGCGTTCCAACTGCTGCTCCCACCAGTCCAACTCCTCTCCCCACCACTACCACCAATCCAGCCACCAGCCCGACTCCTGTCACCACCACAACCATTGCCACACCTGCAACGACCCCACCTACAGGTAGTTTGCCTTTACCTTAGTGTTTTTGACAAATAAAACAAGCACAACCAAATGTCAGGTGTTCTAAATACCTCTAATTTAGAAGGCATTCATGTCATTCATTGCTTCACAGTGCTCTGAATTCTTTTCTCAGTCCTTCAGTAAGGTGTCTGTGAGGCTAAAAATTTACATCTGTTTAAGATCAACCAGACACTCTAAATGTTCTCTCTCCTGTGTCATACAGAGAGCTTACATTTTTAAAGTTTTTTATACATATATATATATATATATATATATATATATATATATATATATATATATATATATATATATATATATATATATATGATGGAATGTATTAGCCGTGCAGAAGTGTCTTGCAGAACTTTTTGAATGCTCTTTTACAAACAAAACAAGTGAACTCACACCAACCTTAATTTAACCCATTTCCAAACCGCTTTGACTATAACCACGAGTTGATGGACAACTAAACTACATGGCTTCCTGGGGAGGATAATGATGCACTTTAGCCAGACTTTAGACCTCTAACTGCTGTTGTGGATGACATAGGACAGCGTTGCTTTTAAACCGACAGCTCAGTAAGAAAGTATGGTTTTACCTTGCTGACATGTTTCGATGGCATCTGCCTTCTTCTTCAGCACGTTATCCAATGTGTGCTGACGTGTCCTTTTTTATCACATGGCCAATCTGACAGATCTGTCAGAATGTCAGATTGGCCACGCCCCCCGCCGTCCGGTGGTCTCTGGAAGATAGAATCCCAGGTATGCGAGAGGATGTAGGCCCCCTCATCCTGGTTCATGGAGCAGCTCATCCGCTTCCTCATCTCGATGGCCTCCTTAATCCATCGTTTGTGTTATCGTGTTACCAATCTGACAGATTCTGACAGATCTGTCAGATCGGCCACATGATTAAAAAAGGGCACATCATCACACGTCGGATGACGTTCTAAAGAAGACGGCAGATGTCTTTGAAACATGTCAGCAAGGTAAAACCATACTTTCTTACTGAGTTGTCGGTTTAAAAGTAACGCTATCCTATAATAAGAAACGACAAAATGAACATAATCCAACTGTTGTGGATGACATTGCTGAATCACTTGATTTAAAGGCAACGCTGGTGCTACAGTCTTTGTAGAGCCACTGAGCTGCCACCGAAGACTTTAACTGATACTGCTGATGATAGCACTTTGGTAAATGAGCTGCTCTCTGTGGATTCGGATGATCCTGTTAAACTGCTTCAAATCATGTATCTGCCTGACAGAGTTCAAATTGTAGTTGAGAATGGTTTAAAATCAAGTCCACAGATGATTAATAAATGAATAAATAAATAGAGAAAGAAAGAAATGCTAGACTAAAACATTATATATACTTGGAAAAAGACTGTCCTACAAAACTCATAATGCTCCAACATCCAACAACAAAATTGAAATTGGACTCCTATATCGGAATGTCATTTTTTTCTTTTAAAACAAAAAATCCACCACATTGTCCACGTTAGGTTAGAGATATGTTGTTTGCTCATACTTCCCTTAATCCACTGGATACTGTGTATTGCAGTGCCTCTCAGACTTTGACTTTAGTAAATAAAACTTCAGTAACTCCTTATTTCTAATAGTATTTGTGAATTATTTTCAAATAATGTAGTTCTGAATGACTTTCATTTTTGTGATCTTGTGTATTTATAATTTGCTGTGTTGTTTGTGTCTACACTGGACATCACAAAAAACAGAAATATTTATCCATAACTTTGCTTGTGTTTTTCATCATTTCATTTTTCTTTTAAATCAACAGTAATTAATGTGACGATGTCAGTCAGATTAGACTTGGAGTTCACTGAAGACTTGACAGACAAATCAACTCCTGCATACAAAGAGCTTGAATCAGGGATTAATTCAGTGGTAAGTGCAATGTTATATATATCATAATATTATGTATATGAAATGTAATGGTTAGCTTTTTGTGTTCGTATGTTGACTTTATTATTGTCTTTCCAACAGTTACAGGAGCAGTATAACAGCATCAGTGGGGTTCGTAGAGCTTTTGTGACGGGATTCAGGTACAGTGATTCCTTCAATTGCAGAATAATAAATAAATAAGAATAAATATTTAAAGTATGGAGTCATAGTACATTTTACAACATAACCCCCCCCCCCCCCCACCCCCCCCCCCCCATAAATAAATAAGAATAAATATTTAAAGTATGGAGTCATAGTACATTTTACAACATAACCCCCCCCCCCCCCCCCCCCCCCCCCCCCCCCCCCCTTTAGACCAGGAAGTGTCATTACAGATTTTGTAGTTCAGGCAATAGAGGTGAATGCGCGTGAAATAGCTGAAGCAAATAACAACCTCCCAAGTGCCATGGAGTCGTTGATTGCCCCAGTTCTTGGTTCAGTTGTTGCACAGTACACAAGTAAGTTCAAAAGAGTTAGTTTTTTTCCTTTAACTTGATCAAATTCCTGACTGATCTCTTGACTTTCTTCAAAGGTCCAACTTCACTCCGCATTCCAGACCACATTTATACTGGTCAAACAGTGATGCTGACATGTGGCCCCCCCGACATTGATGTGGGAACAATTTCTGGTTCTGTGTGGAAATTTGAAGGGCTGGCAATTAGTTCTGATAGAATTATAGCAACAACAGCTGGCAGTCAGTCCACTCTTATGGTCAACAACATCATTCCTGCTGATGCTGGTAAGTCAATGCTAGCCTCATTTGGCAATAAATCAGTAACCAAGAAACCTACTGATATTTTACAGTGTAGTTGTTCCCTAATTTTACAACATAGGGAGTTGGACTCTCACCTTACTTCTGTATAATAGCTGCAAAAGGCAGCTTTCCACTGCAGGAACTTCGGGCAGGTGTGAGGTGGTGCAAACATTTACAGGAATGGCCCAGTAACTTTGAGGGGGCCAAAATAATGTTAGCATATATGGTGAATTTTACATTGTTGATGGCAATGTTGGAAAAGATTGCTACTTGACAGGACATCGGGAGGGTAGAAAAAAATGGGACATGTTCTCCTGTTTAACCAATCAGCTTCTTGTCCCGCCCAGCAATTTTCAAAGGTTGTCAGAATACCTACCTACATTCCTACCACAGTAGGAACTTTCTGTCCTCCAAAAAAGGCCCTGGAAGAGGTTCTATAGTGGTGGTTTCTGCTTTTGGAACACGGTCAAAGGTTCACGTGGCCCTAAAACAGTAGCCACACTTGAAAATGGCCTGCATTTACTATAGTTTTGGATCAGACATTTATTGTAGTTTGGGATCAGAATATTGTTTAACAAAAAAAGTACACTAACTAAACATAATTCCTTACTCAAAATAAATGTCATACCCATATTTTAATACTACTTTAATTATAAATCCACTGCTATCCATTTTGTGGTTTGTAGAATACTTGTGCATTCAATAATACCTACTTCTTTTAATCGCAGGACTTTATGAATGTACAATGGAGGGCACAGATTTGCGTTTTGTCCAAACGGGAAAAGTGACCAAAATCATAGAAGCTCCCATTGTGCGACTTCAGAGTAAAGTTTCTGTTAAATGTGAAGAGGGAGATGTACCACTTCAGTGTTGTGTGCAGTCCCCCTACACAGTACGCTGGTTTGACGGTATAAACAACTTAGCATCAAGTAAGTAAGAATTGAATCTCCTTAATCTATCCATGATGAAAAGTTGGACCTCTCTTAATGACTTCTAACAACAATGGCAAACGTTCCCAGGTCCTACTGAAGAAGCCGAATGCATCCAGCACAATTATCAAATAGAAAACTGCAACAGTTCACAGACAAGAGAAGAAATTTTCACATGTAGGGTTAATGAACTAGAGGGCTATGACCAGACAACAACTCTGACCGTTTTCATCGAATGTAAGAGCAATCTTTGACACTTAACTATATCCTGCCTTTGTTGTTTTACCATCCTTTTGACTAACTGATTATTTAACTCTCAAGCTGTTGAATGTAACAACACTCAATATGGGACTGGACGAGAAGGTGACACAGCGAGCGCAAGGTGTGATGCAGGTCAAGAGGGGGAAAAGATAGCACGATGTCAGAATCGACAGTGGAGACTTGTGCAAGACACCTGCATTTTAGTACAAATCAGGTTGTTACTAATTGGTTCGCAGGTAGGTGCTCCACGAATGTACTCTATTGGTCTGTATATGCAGATAAATATTACTGATGCCACGTGGGAAGAGGTTGGGTCCCACCTGATTCATTCATATATCAAAATCAGACAGTATAGTCATTGCTTGTTAGCCTTGAGGTACTAGTAGTGGTGATAACAGTTTTGCATATGGATTTATTTGTCCTTTTGTGATTTTAATCTTTTTTCTTTAACTGTAAAAATGTGATTATCACATCATCTTTCAGGACTTGGCTTTGGAAACAGTGCCAGAATTTGTTGGGAATCTTAGTGCAGCTGTCAGGACAGAAGCAGCAGTAATTCCCAGTTCACCTGCTACAATATCCGCTATTGTTGACATCTTAAATAACATTGCGAATCTAACCACTGTTGTCAATGAAAATGTCATGGAGGCAAGTAACAGATTTGTTTTGTTACATTTTACAAATGTACTTTATGACCTTTTGGTCTCACAGTGAAATGTTTCTTTATTTGCAGGATTTACTAGAAACTGTTGATGTCATCATTGGTGATGATTCAAGAGAGTCCTGGTTGTTTCTGAATTCAAATCAAACCAACAATGCCAGCTCAGGACTGTTGGGTTCACTGGAGACGCTCTCCAATGGACTGAATGGGACGTTTATAATCGAGACTCAACGGATCCAACTCAACAGAACTATGTTCACTGACTCTTTCAATGCAATGCTGAACTCCAGCGTTGCCATAAATATTCCAAATACCAACTTTTCCAATGTGTTCATCACCACCATCATTCTGTCCACGTTTAATAATGTTATGCCAGTAAGGAACTCCTCATTTGATGTCAGCCTCTTGAACGCTACCACCAATGAGACTGTCCCTGACAATGCCATCAATGCGGCTGTGTTACTTGTAAAAATAACTGAATCAATTTCAAACGTCACCCTGAGCTACAACAAGCTAAACGAATCCCTATCACTGAACCCACAGTGCGTCTTCTGGAATTTTACATTTTTTGATGGCCTCGGTGCTTGGGATGATGAGGGATGTACGTTTGTTTCCGACATAAACAATACGGTAACCTGCAGCTGCAACCACCTGACATCCTTCTCAATTCTGATGGCAACTGACATCCCTCCGTCGATAAGATCAGACTTGGAAAAAATCACTTATGCTGGAGTTGGGATATCTCTGGCAAGCTTAGTTATATGTCTTATTATTGAAGGATACGTTTGGAAGGAAATCACCAGAAACAGCACTGCTTTCATGCGTCACGTGTCCATCATTAACACCGCCCTGTCTCTGCTGATCGCTAACATCTGTTTCATGATTGGTGCTTCTATAGCTAAGAACCCCCTCGAAGATGATGAAGATGACTACACTGTTCCAGTTGGACCATGTAGCACGGCAACATTTTTCATGCACTTTTTCTACCTTGCTCTGTTCTTTTGGATGCTTGTGTCAGGCCTGCTGCTCTTTTACAGGACAGTTATGGTCTTTTCCCACATGTCAAAGTCAACCATGTTGGCCATCGGCCTCATTTTGGGTTACGGCTGCCCTCTGATTATAGCTGTTATTACTGTTGCCGTCACAGCACCAGGAAACGGATACATAAGGAAAAACAATGCTTGTTGGCTCAACTGGTTTGAGACAAAAGCCCTGTTGGCCATGGTGATACCTGCCTTGACCATAGTTTTTATTAATATTTTGATCGTAATCGTGGTCTTGTTCAAAATGCTGAGAAGGGGTATGGGAGACACTGCCCAAACAGATGGAAAGCATACCATGGTGGTCATTATAAGATGTGTAGCCATCTTGACTCCTTTGTTTGGACTCACCTGGTCTTTGGGAGTGGGAACCATGATATCGCCAACAAATGCCGGAATCCATATTGCCTTTGCATTCTTCAATTCGTTGCAGGTATTTGCACCCATGGAAATACAAGGCACTAATGCAATGCTGATATTAATAGATACGCCGATACATTTTTCAGGTTTTACTCTGATACTGTGTTCATACTAAAACAACCACATACAACTGATTTGATAACCTCTTCATGGCAATGTAGCATTAACCTCTAGTTAGCTGAGCAGGTAGTCAGAGCTGGAGTGTCACCAATATCAGTAGTTTGAAAATATTATGGGGTTAGCAATGATGATAAAAGGAAGGCCAATATACTCTCATCATCTCACCAAGTCTGAAAGAGTCTACGCTATCTGGGCAATAGTGTGTATGTACAGAATTCGTAGCTAACAACCGTTGTGCATATATGCATTGGAGTCTTCCAAGTGGACTCCCGAGGACTAGAAAATAATACAAGTATGCATTCGTTGGTGTCAGAAATGGCCTTTCTAAGTTCCTACAAAGGAGTATAATGAAGGTCTGCAAGTGCAAAATAGCAATTCGAGCAAACATGTCCAGAATCAGCACAGCACAGAGTTCAAGAAGTTTGATAATGCTTGAAGCAACATGTGAGGCAGAAAATGTCTAGAGTCTGTAAATATGACACAAGCTCTTGATGATCAGCAGTTGGAGATAATTTAGGATTTTGTTGTTTTCTCAGCGTACTGGAGCGTAAGTACAAGCTTCCCTGGTATTATTGTTAAAAACTAAGGCACAAAGCACAGTTTTGTGAAAAAGCACATCAGCAGCCTGTTGCGGGACATTTCTGGCACCGGCTTCACCATCAATATTTGGATTAGCATTGTCAGCCAAATTTGTTTAACTGCACAAAGGATTGATTTGATCCTCAGATTCATTCTACATGCAAAGCAGTTTCACAGTTGTATTACAAAGCTTTGGCAAGTACCCAAATCTAAGTACTTATGTGTAGCTTGACAAAAACTGGTTTAGGTGTATCCCTACTTGTAGTGCAGTAAATTTGTGTACTTAATTTATTGTGCTATTTCACTGTAATGATTTAAAAATGTTTGTCTGGTATTCCTCAGGGTTTCTTCATTCTTGTGTTTGGAACATTAATGGATTCAAAGGTATGTTGACCTTTACTAGAACAATTTGACATTTTGGAAAATGATGCATTCTGCACAGGCGGCATAGCAAGGGCAGTATGTTAGCATAGCAGCAGCAGTTCTGTTAGTTATGTATGTAAAATTGAAGAAAATGCAAAAGCACAGAACAGTGATTCTAACGTTAACGATTCTCGTGCAGGCACATAAGATTTTATTGATAAAGATTATACATTTCATGATTACACTGTTTTTTGAACACAATTTTACTAATTTATTTGAACAATTTACTGTTATTTTATAAATCTTTCCTGTGAGATCTTTTCTATTACAAATGATATATGTTGCAAAAATGATATATGTTGAAATATGTATTAATTCACATATTAACTATAAAATAAATAAATACATAAAAAAGGCAGGCCAGATCAAAAAATAAGTATTTTTATAAACAGATTTGGTGTTACAAAGTTGCATTTTTTTGTTTGCATTTAACTAGATACTCTGTTCACAACAGTAATAATACAAAATATGTATAGATGAATAGATTACAGTGTATTGCCTCCCCAGTGTCACATTTTTCAAAAAGACAGTGGAATCAGTCTTCTCATCTCACTGACAACAAATATAACAACTCTTTCTCCCAATCAGTAAACCTGTTAAACTAATCTTCCCCAAAATTCAATTAGTTTATATTTCATTCACTGACAAAGCAACACAAAACAAAACAAAAAAAACCTAATTCAATACAATACAAAAACAAAAGTTTTCAAACTTCTGAATGAAAGGGAGCAGAAAGAAGAATAAAGAATGTAATCTGCCCCTTTATACAAAACAAACGGTTTACAATGAGCATTAAAAATAAACAACAAACAAAATGACTTTAAAATCTGAGAGGCCTGCACAGCCACTCTCACTCAAATCAGTTTACAAACAGTTAACAAACACTATGATAATCTTACTTCATTTCTTTGTATTTTGATAATAAACTAGTTTTAATTACGCTTTTTGATCTAGCGTGTAACTGTGATTCTTTTGATTCCTTGTCTGGATCATTCCATACATTGACCCCTTTTACAGAAATGCATCATTCCATTAATTTCATCCTAAATCTTGTTTTTTTTTTTTTTCTTTTTATTATTATAAACCTCTCTGTTCCTTTAAAGTTATACTTACTTTCTCTTTTTGCAAATCTGTTCTGGACATTGACTAGTTAAGTTTCTTTATGAGCTTTATGCATAACTTGCAGAATACTATAATCTACTATGTCATGGAATTTCAACAATTTTAACTGAAGAAATAATGGGTTTGTTGGATCTCTATTTTTTTTTTTTTGACTGATTATTCTTATGGCTCTAAAATGTAAATGAATTCTGCCTTTGACATGAATTTGATTGTGTCTGTAGATCCGTGCTATTCTCTCAAAAAGCATGCCTAGACCAGCCTCTGGATCTAATCAAACAAGAGTAAGTTCTTTTTTTTTTTTTTTTTAATATCACAAAACTATTTCTGTTGCACTCAGCTAATTTTCAATTTTCACATTGACGTTTGTTCTACCGTAGAGCACAAGTGGTGGCATTTCGTCTTTCAGTGGGATGAATTTGATCAACCGACTCCGTGGAAGAAAAAGTAAATTATTTTACTTTAAGCTGCTTTGCTGTTTACTCAAGTCGACTGTCCAGTTGACACTTTTGCTGTTTGTCTTTCAGATGTCTACCGTGTTTCAAATGCTACAAACTCCAGCAACAACAACAGCAGTGCATCAGAGACATTTATTAACGTGCATGAGTAGTGGCTCAATAATCATCATTAATTCTGCTATAAAAACAGCCCAGAAGAAGGAAAGCAAGTGTAATATATCTGAAATGAAAAGTGCAGTGAAACAATCTTGTGAATGAAACTGAAATAGTGTTTTTGAGAGCTGCCACTTGAAGCAGTGTTTTGTAATGTTGCACAATGGCCAGAACAGTTAGTAAAGAGCCTGTTAGAAGGCTACAACTTGTAAAAACTATTGTCTGACTGCAGTTTCATGACTACATGTGTAAAGTGTTACCATTATTTAAAAGCGAAGTCTTTATGGTGTACTTTTAAATTGTGTTGCATTAAGAAACCTTGTTTTATTTAATACCATTGTACTGGTTAAGTGTAGCGTGTGTCGCAAAATTGTTGCAGAAATTAGCCTCATACTGCACCAAACAATGTAGATAAAAGTTTAGGCTGCAACATACCTAATGGTAGAAACTACCCTTTATGATTTAAATTGTGCTTGTTAATTTAGGGTTTCTAAATTTCCTCAGCTTGTCTGAGAAAACTATCAATTTAGACTAAGTCTCAAAGAGACTTTGATGAAAAAGAATTTGATCAGTCTCATTATGAAAGTCGTAAACTCTGATTTCATTGACTTCCAGTTCCCAAAACAAAGAAATACATGGTAGAACCGCTGATAATTATATCCAAACATTTATTAACTACTACTACAAACAAACAATAAACAACAATAGACAGTGAATAAATGAATGAATAAATGCAGATAAACTAGTGAACTGTGATCGTCACTGGAAGCAGCTGGTAGAAAAGGTGATGAATTTAGAATGACTTTGAAAATTGGAAAACCAATTGTAATTTATAAATTCACCCGTTTTGCAGAAGGAAAATGATACTTGCGGAGCCTTTGTAGTAGCCAGAGGGAGGCTGCTGCAGGATGTGGAGCTGTGATGATCTGCTGGATGAGACCAGCACCAACCATGAAACCACTCAGTCAAAGCCCATAGTTATCAAGAAAATATTTGTGCTGTTGTAGTTTTTAAGCAATTCTTAAGCCAGTTGTGTTCTTCTAAGAGCCAATTTTTCCCCTCTGTAGTTCCTTACTATATTTCCTTTAAATTGGGGCCAAGGGTGGCTCGACTCAGGGGGCTCAGTCTCTGGGTCCATAGTGAATGTTGTTGTTCAAATCACACTGCCATTTCCAAATGCACGCTCTGCTGTCATTGGAGGCCGGGATAGCAGTAGCTACCTGACTGGTTTAAACTTCAGAGGCAGAAACGCAACCAATATTTTTTTGTGAAGACAACATTTTGGTGAGTGATCATTCAACCATGAAATGTAACGAGGTGCATTTTGGAAATGTAGTGAAGTAGAAAGGACAGATTATAGCTGCAAAATTTAATAGAGTAAATGTCAAAAGCATACACTATACTCTGTAATTTTTACTTAAAGCACAGATACGTGAAAAATGTACTTAAGTACAGTAATGAAGTGTGTGCACTCCCTTGAATTCCAACGAAACCTCCAGATCTGCAGTCCTTCTCTGAAGACCAGTAGCCCGCGATGCCCCTCTTCAGCTAAACTATTTTGGACAAAAAACAAAAGAGGTGTTAAAATAATGCTCTTACGTTAGTCTTGTTTAGTTTGCCATTAACACTACAACTTTTCTGTCAAGTTGAACAGCAGGTGACAAACTTCATGTAGACTCACTACGCATTACACACGATCACTAAACATTTGCTAGCCTTCCAGCAATATATATAAATAGCATCAAATGCAAAATGAAAGAAACATTTTAGAATAGAGCACCACAAACTAAAGTCCAGTCATGCTGTTGCCCTTGGGTCTGTCTCTGGACAGATGCTATATTAGTCCATGCATACCAATGATTAGCGCACAAAATTGGGGGGGGTTACACAAAAATATATCAGCAACAGTGAAACACTTTACCACAATGGAATGAATTAAGACTAAGGAGGGGATGCCTCTCCAAAAGTTCCCATTTATGCAGCTGAAAAAAAAGTTGACGCAAAATTGTGTACATAAATAGAAGTTGAATTACTAGTACTATAAACAGTGTAAGAACAACAATGTTTAAAAATGTTTAGTTTTTGCTGGTAAACTAACCTTAACCTTCATACTATTACAATTTGTATATACCATAACTTTTCTTTTTTAAAAGTTAGATAATTCTATAATAAGAAATCAATGTTAATTGTCAAGTAGATTTATTTCGAGTTATTGTGTTATTGTACTTTATACACGAGACAGCTTGCTGGCATTGCAGAATAAAAAGTGAAAGGGGTGAGAATATATAAAGTGTAGACTTTTACCTGCTCTGTGTCCATCTTTGTTATTATTGTTCCTTCTGTTATGGTTTTGTTTTTGTTGTTATATATGTGTACCGGTATATATTTTAAACAACCTTCAAACTACTAATCTGTGCTCAAAAAGCCAGGAGAGCTGCTGCAGTCAGCTGTTCAAAAGTGCATTTTTCTGTGCTGTTCAAGAGGTGATTCAGATCCTAGCTCTTTTCTAATCACATGCAAACTGTTCAATATATGAATCTATAGCACACATCACAGCCAGCCTCCCTGCATCGCTTGACCCCTTCAATTCGCTTACCATCCCTACTGCTCCACAGAGGATGCAACATCCACCACCTTGCAGTCTGTCATCACACATCTGGACCATAAAGTCACCTACGCCAGAATCCTGTACATTGATTTCAGCTCAGCGTTTAACACCATCATCCCCCAGAGACTAATAGAGAAACTCCTCCTACTCGGCCTGGATGCTGCCACATGTCTCTGGGTCCTGCACTTTCTGACAGAGAGACCCCAGTCTGTCCGGGTCGGGTCTGAAAGAACCTTTCCAGAACCACCACGCTGAGCACTGGATCTCCTCAAGGCTGTGTGCTCAGTCCACTATTGTTTACACTGCTAACACACGACTGTACAAGCCACACAAGAGGGGATACAGATCATAAAGTTCGCCCAACACCACAGTGGTGGAACTCATTTGGGGGAAGAAGGAATCAATGTACAGGGATGAGTGAGAAAATCAGGAACATCCTGTCTTATAAATAAAATTGAATTGAATTGAATTGTCTAACCTGTATCAAGAAAAGACTCCTCTGTATTAGCTGAAACCATCACAAGTTTTCATTTAGATTTTCTTCCTTCCAGCAGCAATCAACTAATCAATGAGTGCTGCTGACTGATTCTGAAATGACCCTAGATGCCATGTTAACATTCTAACACTAAAAAACATTAACAGAGGTAACCTCTGAAACACAGAAGAAATAAAAACAGGACGTTCGATGTGTCAAAGCTCCAAACTTTAAAATGCTAGCCAGAATATCAATACATATCAGGATTTACAACAGGAAACAAGAAAAACATCACAGGAATAAAAAATATATTGGACAGGCCAAGCAAAGGTTAAATGTAATCTAATGTTTAGTTGGAGGTCAAAGGTCTATCAAGTAAAGAAAACAAAACAGTCCGACATAAGTGTTAGGTTTCTAGAGCTCAAATGTCAGAGTGATCAGGTGGAGTAAAAATGTCTGGAGTCCTCTCTGCGTCTTTTGCGACTTTGTTGCTCGAAGAACTGACGGATATCATCAGGAGTCACAACCTATCAGAGAGCAGACAGCGAAATTACACAAAGAGTCACAGCATATCAGAGAACACACATTCTGAAACATGTCTAACTTTCTACTGACAGATTCCTGCAGTGCTATCCCAGAGATCCAGAAGCCGCTTCCACAAAAATAAAAATTCACCTTTCCATCTGCCGCAAATCTCTGCAGGAAGTCCTTCAGTTCTGCTTTCATGTCGTTGTATCCTGAAAGAAACACATACACTGTCAACAGAGTCATGCGTCAGCATGGAAGCTGCAGTTCTATCTGTACGACATTTCTTTTCATGTAACATTTAGTTCTTTTTGTGAGACATGAAGTACTTTCAGTAGAAGCTCTAGTTTCATATGTGATACTGATAATTTTATGTACCATAAGCAATTAAATTGTTTGACATAGTAGTTTTGTGTGTAGTACATGTAGCTATGTACCATGGATGATCTCAAGCTGCTGTACTCGGTTCAGGTTGTCCAATGCTGACATCAGAACGTCATGTCCTTGCTGTCTCTGTTCATTGTTCTTTCCTTGGTTTTCGTAGGTGAGGACAGTGTCTGACTCGTCCAACAGGAAGGACAGATTGGCCTCAGACAGACGTTCCTGAGGAGGCAGGTGAAAGATATATTTATGCCTTCCCACCTACCTAGCGACCTACCTGTCAAAAGTTTGGACATACCTTCTCATTCGGTGGTTTTTCTTTAATTTCATGACTATTTACATTGTAGATTCTCACTGAAGGCATCAAAACTATGAATGAATACATATGGAATTACGTAGCAAACAAAAAGTGTGAAATAAGTCAAAACATGTTTTATAATTTAGATTCTTCAAAATAGCCACCCTTTGCTTTAATTAATGCTTTGCGCTAGGGCTGTAGCTAATGATGAATCAGTTAATCGTCTGAGCACGATACGTCATCAAAAGCGGAAGTAAGTGCGCAATGCAACAGATATCACCGTCCGAGCGGAACACGGATGGACATCCGCCCTGCATCGTGCATATATAGTATATGCATATATTAAATATGCACGATGCAGCGCGGACATTCACGTTTACAACACAGCGCGGACATCCGTGTGTATCGTGCATATATAATATATGTACGATGAAGCGTGGATGGCCCTCCTTCTGGTGTGGGAGACTCCTGAAGCCTGAAGCATGATAGTGGCAACATCACATTGTAGGGATGCTTCTCAGCAGCAGGCCCTAACGGGCTTGTAAATGTAGACTTTCAAATGAATGCAGAAAAGCATGGCAAAGTCTTGGGTGACAATCTGGTGCAGTCTGCACAAGAACTGCAGCTTGGGAGATTTGTTTTAAATCAAGATAATGACCTGCAGCATCCAGCCAAAGCGATACAGAAATGGTTTAAAGACAAGGTGAATATTCTGGAGTTGGACCTCATTCCAACTGAAATTTTTTGACTGGACTGCAAAAGGGATTTTCACTCACAACTTTTCATGTTGCCCGGCAGAGCTTGAGCAGTTTTTCAAATAAGAATACGGTAAAATTGCAGTGTCCAGATCTGCAAAGCTGATTGAGACCTATCAAAGTGACTCAGTTGAAGAGAGTGACTTGAAGGGGCTGAGTACTTATGTATTCAGTTTTATTTTATATTTATAATTTATTGATATTACTTTGTAGAACTCTGTTTCACTTTGACATGACACAGTCTTAACTGAATTGAGCATGACCATATGTTAAACAGCAATGGAATGGGAAAACTTCCAAGGGGGTAAACACATTTTATAGGCACTGAAATTACATGTGAACCATCGTTCATTAAGACTTGTTAGTCATTCTGGTAGACTTGTTTTTCGAAGAATTACTAAACATTTCAACGTGTCACAGATATCACAGAAACTACACACTTAAACTATGACTCCACAGTCACATCATCAATGCCTCAGTCAATAGTAAATCAGTCAAATGTTACCTGACAGGTGTTGCAGGAGCAAAGTTTGGAGCGCCATGCTGGTGGCCAGAACACAGCTCCTGACTGGACTGTTTTCTGACCAAGCGCCTGTAGTTGCCTCAGTTTACAGTTTGGCACCTCCTCCACACGGCTACGCTTACAGCTGGGCTCTTCCACATCATCATCCTGACAGATTTTTGATCGTTATTCAGTTACATTGATTGGTACTAATCTGTTTTTGCAGGTACAAATGAAACATTATGTACTGATCCATGTTTTTGTGTTTTCTTTGGATCCAGTAAGTTTCAATGCTGGTGATGGGATCGGCCATCATAGATTAAGACATTTACTGCCTCATAGCTGCTCTAGTTTCAAATTTGCTATTGCTATGGTAACCATGCGTCAAGTCAACAAGACAGCATTCAAATCAAACTAATCGCTTGAGTCTGCTTTCTCACCTCCTTTTCATTGTTAGGAATGTTTCCTTTTGAGTCTTCCAGCCCATTTTCGACCTTAACTTGTACTGCTGCATGTTGCACTAAACATGAAACACACACACAAACACACACAGTTTATGACACAAGACGATGTAGATATCAGAAGAGCAGTATAAAACACCGTACTAGGAAGATTTACCTGCAAGGTGTGTGGCATAGGTCCAGAGAAATGGGTTTTTGTTCATACAGGACTCACAGATCATCTCCTGCAACTCCACACAGTCTGGAACCACACAGCCCAGGTGCTGTGTTCACAGAGACACACATAAAGGTACAGGTACAGAAATGTTTGGTGTCACCTAGCATTTAGCTGTGTGTTGTTGGACTTACCCTGCCATGCAGCCAGTCCTCACACACCACACACTGAATCATCTCATCCTCTACCTGAAGACATAAACAAGCCAATAACAGATGGACACTGCTTCAGTTAGACCTGAGACCACAGCAATTCAATTCATTTTTTTCAAGTAGAATTCCAATTCACAATATCTCATCTCAAAGCGCTTCTCAAGGTATCAAGACCTTGCAAAAGTATACAGAGAAATCCAACAAATCCAGTATTTTCTTTTAATTCCTTTAGAGCAAGCACTTCATAACAGCGGTCATGGCACACGGCTGGGCAGGTGAAGTTCAGGTGTGTGTCCCACCTGGTCATCTGGGTCTGGATAAGGCCGGCTGCAGGTGCAGTAAACTCCAAAGAAGTTATGACTGTATTTATTCAGACTGTTGACCTCGTCCTTATCCTTGAACAAACAAACACACATGGACACACATAAAGTATCTTAGTAAGTCTTTGTATGAACCAGTTAACAGGGGTTTAGCAGTGAATCAGTAGTGGTTCATTGAATCTTATTTAACACCAGAACTCACAGGGTGAAGTTTACACTGCAGCTCTGTGAACTTCCTGTTTCCACAGTCACAGCGGAAGTTCCTGAAGAAAACACAGGGAAAAAAAAACAAAACAAAGAATCAGAAAACACAACAAGATAACAGGGAATAAAAAACAAAGAAAACAGAGATTAGACAACTTCACATCCTCTTTGGTAGGATAAATATTGATCATGCTAACCTGCTGACACACTGACACCCATTATTACATTAGAATACAATGATTCTGATTGAATTTTTCATGAGACTTCCCTTTTGTAAACTACTCAGTTGTTTCAAAACCAGATGTGATTGATCACCTCCAAGGCTGCACTGACAAACCGATCAATTAATTTGTCAGTGTATGAAACACAGAATTACAATTATAAACATTTTTGTCCTTCCATGGTCATTAATTTCACCCCAAAAAACTCATCTCTGTATATCAGATTGACATATTAAGAAGTTTTTTTTTGTCTGAGAAAATAATCCCTTCATGTCTTACAATGGCTTAGATGTAACTACCCCATTTCTTCTTTCAGAATGTGTAGCCTCCATCCAATCAGTCTCTAAACGATTCTGAAGACCCATGACACAGAAAGCCCCATACTGCAAGTAGACAGGATTGGTTCGCTGGGCTTGTTATGAAGGAAATTCTGGAGGCCTGAATCCATGTTCTGAAAACTTGAAAATGTTCAGCCATGATAATGACTGCTTTTTATGTGTTCATATCTCTTCTATCATATAAAAACACCATATGGACATGTTAATAAGATTTAAAAAAATATATATGCACAAGTGGGGTTCTTCAAAATTAATTTTAATCAGAGCATCAGTTCATCTGCAAATGCTGCCAAAAAAAAAATCAGTAGAGAAGCATTAGAGGGATTAATTGATAAATAGTGTATTGAGTGTTCACCTTTTGGTGTAGAGTTCAAATAAATCATGACCTTCATGACATTTGTATGAACAGGCCAAACACACTCCTGCTGCCTCTGCTCCTTTCGGTGTGCAGGTGCTACAGGCATACAGAGCCTGGCGCTTCACATAGCCCTGAAACATAAACATCAGTATATAAGAAAATATTAACAACATATAAACAAATGTAATCAACTGGATTCCATCAACTCATCGGAGACTTTTTGGACCAAATCAAACTGCAGCCGTTGTTTACCCATTATAAATATAGCTGCGCCTCAAGATCAAGCAGAACCTTGGTCAGTAAGTACCATTGTGATGGTGGGAAACTTCATTTTAGTAATAAGTGAAAGTGTCAGAGATGAGATTGTTCTGAGCAAAAAAGGCTTACTCAGCATTAAATTATGGCTGAACACAATTTTTAAAGGGGCTAAGCATGGCACTTTATGTAAAGTGAATCAGTTGTATATAAAGCAGGTTAAGATAGACCAAAAGTGAGCATCAAGGTTTGTTCACTGAGAGACAGAAAAGACACATCTTCAAATATACAGAATCTAAATATAAAGGAATTAGCATTTTTTCTAATATTCTTGTCATGAGGTGGTAAGGGAAACTTAATGAATTACACATGCGCTGAGTGAGAGTCTTCCTGCTGATGAGGGGTAGTGATGGCTCAGTGTGAACAAAGCCCCATCCTTCATGACTCCACTCTCTGCTCTTCTGCTTGTACACGCATGACTTTGTGGCAACAAACAGCTCTAACGACGTTCTAAAATCGGCAGACAACAGGATTGTGGTCAGATGCGTCAGTAACAATAATGAGTGGATGTACACAGAGGAGGTTGACAGTCTGTCACAATGGGGTGAGACTAGCAACCTGCTGCTGAAACATCAGTAAAACCAAGAAGCTGATTGTGGACTTGGGGAAAAGCCAACAGAGGAATTACACTCCACTGAGGATTAATGGGTTACCTGTGAAGACAGTGTGCAGCTTCAAGTACCTGGAGCGAGTGAATATATCTGAAAATCTCTCATGGTCCAAACAGTAAGACAACCTGGTGAAGAAGGCGAAGCAGCACCTTTGTTATAAAGGTGCTGCTTCCTGAGGTTATCTCAGGCAGCTGAGAAAAGTCAGAGTCTCTCTGAAGGTCCAGAAGACTTTTTACTACGGAGTGGTCACGCATTTGGATGGATTTGGAAAATTGTCTACTTGTGGTGTTTTGTGGCATTTTTTGTCATTTGAGACCTCAGTTCATCATGGTGGTGAACTTTTTTCTACCATTTCTTTCTCCCTTCATTTTCCATTCAAATTGCCAAAAGATAAAGAAAGTACAAGACTACAAAAAAATGGTATCAGTGGTATCTGCTTATCAAATACTTATTGAATTTGAAACAACTGACTCTGGAACTTTGTAATTTACTAAATTATATTGCAATATCTCTTTCCAGAAACAGAGACATGATTACTCTGTACAATCCACACTCAAAAAACATAATGTGCAGTCTTTCTTTGAACAACATTCCACTGAAAACTTCTGTAGTTCACAGTACGGAAGAAATAGCCTCTATTTCTACTGTCTGCGGTTTAGTCTATGAACCTCACTGGATTCTTCCCAATTTAAGCTCTGCTTAACTGACACTAAAGGGTAATTTGTGTGTGTCTGTGCGTGTGTGTACGTGTGTGTGTCTGTGTGGTGCTTAACACAAATTATTGGTATCCAGAGAGACTGTACAAAGAGATTAATTGAGCTTTGATTGAATTAGTCGCCGCTGGATTTCGGTGGGACTTTGTTTGCTCATGTTTTCATGGACAGAGCTTAAACACCGCAGGGAATGCTAATTTCTCCAGAAACATACACAAGTGACCCGTTACAAACCGGCACATTTTGAAACACAGTCATGAAAGCAAAAGCGAGACAAAGAAATACTTCTGACATGCATAGACATTATTACAGATTTAACTTTTCGCTCAACCTATTAAACTATTACTGTTGTAATGACAAGCGTTCTAATAAATAAATACATATAATGTGTACTGAATGTGTGTAATGTCTACTGTATGTTAAAGTACACTGACCTGAGGATATGAGCAATGATCTGAGTCACTCCCTGCCAACACAGCTGAAGCCTCTTCCTCCAACTCTTCATCTTCCTCCAGAACATCAACCAGAGACACTGTGTGCTCCTCACACATGTTTATCGTCCTCCTGACAAACAATTAAAAATAAACAAGATACATCAGGTTTATATCTGAAGACTGTTACAGAAAGAATGTTTAACAGAATCTGACGCCTTTAAAACGCGTGTTCCTTTAAACAATGCATGATTCTCTATAGGCTCTACAGACTCTCAGCTGAGGGAATATGTTGTATCTGAAACTTATGACATATTCCTGTTAACCTTTATGTTACTAATACCACTGGATGATGCCAATTAGTTACAGTATTTACAATGTACTCATTCTGTTGCTACTGGGACCTACCATATCCAAAACTTAAGAAATATGTTTTTATACTGATTTGCTGCAAAGTCTGGTTACACTTCTAGTGTTGCAACTAATAGAGCAGAGATTAGAAAATTGAATATTATATTGGGATTTATTACAGAGGATATTCTATAACATAAACTTCACTTTGATCTGGCCAAAAGCTGAAGTGACATTCTAAATTATGGGACGGTGTCAGACCTGTCCTATATTTCATTATGAAGATGAAAGTTTTAACAGCTGTAATGTGCAACTGTAATGTTATCTATTTCCTAATCTTATTTAGAAATAAGTGGCTGCATTGATCGTTACAATAAATATATCAGCACACGTTGAACAGTTTTTTATTAGCATTCTTTTCTGATAACGTTTGCAGTAGCAGCATATTTACCTTAACAAATTCTTATATTCAGTTAAAACAACCTGTGGACTCTGTCTATTATGTGCAGAAAAAGAGACACATTATGTTTTAAATGCCCTTTAATGTGAACAGGTGTCTGAGTCAGAAAGCCTGAGCTAACAAAGAATGTCACGTTATGTATTGTAAGGACACGATTACTTTGACAGAATGGTGACACCAGTAACTGTCTGCAGCAACCCAAACAAAGATTAGAAATATACTATAATATACTATAAAGATTGTTAATTGATCACGGTCTGGTAATTTCACACGCAGTGATGGCAATAGTGCTGCTGAATGTTTGAGTAGCGGACAGTAGTCGACGGTAGTCTTAAAAGGCGGTGTGAGGACAGGACATTGATGGATTTCTTTGTCCTCACACACACCTTTACTTAAATATTTATAGACAAGTTGAATGTTCTAATCAGTGATCATCACACTGATCAGCGGTCAGATAACAATCCACGAACCCTCGGCCTGACATTCAGCTTCAGTTTGCTTCGTCAATGAACAACGAATTCACTCCGTTCCTAATGCTAACGGTGTTAGCTGGGAGAATAAAGACACAACTCACCGAGCTGTCGAGGGATCAGACCGGATGCGACTGTAAACAAATCGATAACCTTTTCAATAATGTTAATACGTAGTCAGCTCCGTCTAACCGGAAAACTAATCAGGTATTTGTTATCAAACCGCTAACGACTAATGCCTTATTATGAAGACTATATGTTTCCTCCTCCACCTTCTTCTTCCGCCTCTTCTTCTTCTTCATCAAATGTGGAGATGCCACCATGAGGAGCGCTATCGCCACCAACTGTCGAATTGTATAGTTAAGTGAAGGCACGTTTCAAAATTTCCAGTCATTTATCAACCATGGGGCTTCTGTTCCAAGTTCGCTCTAACAGCTACCTTAAACCTGGGGTGGACTGGGGCAAAAAAATCAGCCCTGGCATTTTTGGCCCAGACCGGCCCACAACATTATCGGTTGACTGAATCAAGCACTAATTTTTGGATGCAACGACAAAAAACTGACAGAAAGGTCAGATTTTCAGAACAAAAATTCAAAAACATCTTTAGAGACCTATACAGACTTGTTGACAAGTTGGGAAAAAATGCAATCCAATAGAGCAGGGGTATTCAACTAAAATTCAAAGAGGTCCAGTCTGACAAAATGTATTAAAGCAAAGGCATATGTTGATTAGTTTTATTAGCGTCTGCATGTAATCAATAACTGACCATCAAATCAAAGAAATTCAAAACTGTACATCTTAAAATAAAGTGCAGAACTCGAAAAAATAATGACTGAACAACCTGAACCAACTTATATATGTATTTAACAATACATATATCTGAAAAAATTTAAACAATTGAACACTTTTACATTTTTTTTTCCTGTCTTATATCACTCCCCTTATATTCCTGCTGCTTAATGGAGAGGTGAACTGCAACTTATCCTGCCAGGGTTTTGAATCATGGCCTAAATGATGTCAGGGTCGATCTCAAACACATCTGGAGCTCCTTGGTCAGTCTGGTATGATATTTAGTTAAATATATAACTGTAGTTGTAAACAATGTTTATTGTGCATATTTCCACAGATATTAGCAAGTCTCAGGAATGATGTATGACTCCTGAGTATAGAATCCAGACAGGCCTTGGATCTTAACGCTCCTGTTGTCTTCATTTACGGGCACCAAAAAATATTGTTTCCTTGTCCGAAAAAAAAATCCAAAAATTCAGCATAAAAATTCCCCAAATTTCTGAAAATTTGCAAAAACTTCAGGAAGAAAATTCCAATAATTCCTTAAAAGTTTTCCTTAAAAGCATTATTTTAAAAAAATCCCCCAAATTTGGCAAGAAAATTCTTGTTAATATTTTTCAAAAAATGAGTAAAAATCTCCAAGAAAAATCCTTAAAAGTGATTACATATATATATATATATATATATATATATATATCAGTAAAACTTCTAATATTTTCTTTCAGAGCATTCACAAAAAGAAATCAACCAAAATCCAGTGAATTTTGCTGGATTTTGGTTGATTTTTTTTTTTGTGAATGTTCTCAATAAACATTTTTGACATTTCTTTTTTTCCACCAAAAAATATTCAAAGATTTCCCAAAAATGCTGAAAATGTGGACATCAGAAGTTTCACTGTGAAAATATTTTTTTCCCCACATTTTAAAACTTTAAAACGGGTCAATTTTGACCGGCAGGATGACACGAGGGTTAATGCATTTGAGGACCAGTTTGTCAGACAGCACAACTGCCGTATCCTGCTGTATTGGTAGAAAAAAAACATTTGTTAGATTTTAATGTAAAGTAAAATAAAAAAATTGTAGTGCTTAAATATCATTGTTGCTGTTTCTTAATGTGCCCCTGTGATTAAACACTGGCACCACCTTGACCTCCTCAGTAAACTGTCTGTCGAAGCTTCTACACTGAAGGACACGTCAGCAACACTTAGTTAGCTCATCCAACATTATTACCCATTGATCCAACCAAACTTGAAATTGGTCAAATTTGTTTCTCCTCAACAAGCAATAGTAATTGTCATATATGCTCATTATTTCAGAAAGATGTCGTATCAGTCCCATATGTGGTATCTTATTGGAACACCTTTATTAATAACCTTACCTGGAGAAAGACGTGGAACCTACCAGCTCGATATATGATAAATAATGAAGTAAAAGAAGCATCTTTTAAAATAATTCACAGATTTTCCCCATCAAAAGTCTTTTTGCAATGATTCAAAAGAGACATAGATATAATTTGCTCTTTCTGTGAAGGACACCCTGAAGATGTACTTCATTTATTTTGGTCTTGCCCCTTCTCCACCAAATTATGGGACGGTATTTGCAAATTGATTTCTACTTGTATTGAATCAGATTTTTCCTTATGCTTTGAACATACATTGTTTGGCTTCACTGATTATCCATCTGACAAAAAAAAAAATCAATTTTACATTATTAATCTTATTATATATTTAGCCAAATGGCATAGCCACAAATGTCGATACACTAATCAGAAACCACTTCATTGTCTTTGATAATGACGTCAAACAATATATTAAGACTATTAGACATTCCACTAATATGAAAGCCATTAAGACTCTTGATTTGTGTGTTCTTTTTAATATATCTGTGTAATGTAATGTTCTGACATGCTGCCCCTGAATGTTTGTAGCCCCCTGGCGATTGTCTTTGCATTGTATTGTGTTACACTGTACTGCATTGTTTTTTAAATAAAGATTAAAAAAAAAAAAAGAACACGTGGTTACCTCATTGGTATGACGGAAGCAGGAAGCTGTAGTGATGGCGGCAGAAGTGTTAGCAGAGCTTAAGTTCAGAGACGGACATAGGGAGAAAATCATCGTGAAAGTAGACAATCATCTGAATTCTCTGATCAAGGGAATAAACCAACTAAACAGAAGCGTGTCGCAGCTTCTCAGCGAGCTGGTGGAACGAGAAAACGCCCGCGGAGCCTGCACACAAGGTGAGCTCCACACCTGACTACCGGGACTGCTGCTTGTCGTCAGACGCCGGGGTGCGGAGTGTGTTTGTTGCATGACTATTTTCAGGCACTAAATAAAAACATCCGGTCTAACGTGATTACGTCTCAGGCGGACAAACATGCATGAAAATAGTTTTTTGCATTTTCTGCCTCGCCAACTGGACACATCTAAGTTACTCTGGCAAGGCAACTCGTACAGTTTGTGTTGTAAATGCATGGCTTCATTTTTATTGGCGTTACAAACATCTCAACAGGTTTTCAGACATAATGTATTCCGTAAATTTCCGTGGGATCAATAAAGGTTTTATCCATCCATCCATCCCCTCAGTTGAGAATCTTTGTAACCCATAGAGAATATCTTTAGGAAAAGAACTGGCCAAAGTGTGGGTCTTTTTACTGGTGATTTAAATCTGAAACTCTAAACATAACCTCCTCAGTAGCAGGAGAGCTGTGCAGCATGGGTTACCAGTCATCACCTTTAAGGTCAACATACCTCGCGTTCCCATTAATCTTCCTTGTAGTACACCCCTCGTGGGGTCTATTATGAAATGAGAATAATAGTGAGCTTGATGGGCCACGAAGCTGGATTTCTTTTAAGCTGCCAGGTCACCATTGTAAACTATACTGCCCAGCTTACATGCTCTGTAGGTTACGTTCAGAGCTGTGGATTTTAGTTGGCAGCAGGAGGCATCCCCCTTTCTCCTGATAATTCTCAGAGAGTGCATTGAGTTGGTGACGTAGAAAATGCATATATATTTTTTTCATGCTTGGTCATAGTTTGCAGCCAAGACACTGCTGGTACTGCAGCTAATAGGACACAGATTAGAAAACGGATTAGTCTATTGTTATTTAACACAGAGTATATTAAATCAATAAGATTCACTTCAACTTGATTTAGCCAAAAACCAAAGTGATATTACATTTTGGGATGGTGTCAGAAATAACTGCACTCATTCAGTTTCATTTTTGAATGTATGTGAAGTCGATAACCACCATTAGTGACACATATCGTCTCTGACTGGGGCTTTAGATTTTATCTAGCCAGCTTACATACTGAAAACCTGGCAGTGTCTAACTTGCTTTTTGGTACACCTTTTGAGTCCTGTTAACTCTCACTTATTAGGCCAGAGTAGAATTCTGATTCGCTTGTTGTACTTGGTGCAGGGGAGGAACACGAAGAGGAGAGTGATGAAGATGATGAGCCGGAAGATTCCCCAATCTCTGAACCACAACCTCCGACTAAAAGAACTAAAACTTGTGAGACCTGAAGACACCTGAGGAGAAATGAGACTGCTGTTACACTTCATAGTTTTTCTCCCCATTTTATTGATGTATTAAAGTTGTTGTGATAACCAGTGTGTCATGTTACTTGTGTTATTAAATACAGAAAAGTGCCACAGTCAGAGAATCCTGCTCTCTGTTAGGCTGGCAGCTGTGAGGAAAGCAATTTAATCTCTTTTGTAAACTTCTAAATGTAGGAAAACATGATATTGGTTCTGATGTTTGAATTTGCAGCTACCTAATTAAACACTATGAAAACAGAGACAGAGCAGAAGGCGACCAATAACAGTACAGGATACGCTCTATTATCACAATAAATTAAAAAAAAACACACACACAAAATGATTGACCGCTACAGGCTGCAAGGTTTGCATCAATGGACGGTTCGAATAACTGACGATCCAGATAGTCTGCACTTAGGTCAGTGCTGATGGTTCTGGCAGTCAGTGTTGAGCACGGCTCCTGATGGACAAAGTTTAAATCCGTAGGAGTGTTTATTCAATGATTAAAAGGCACACAGGAAGCGACATCACAAACATCAAGACAAACAGAATTTGTTTACGGCGTCGTCGTGCTGGGGTCCTACCCCCTCTAACTGTCAAGAAAGCTCTCAGAGTCCCTATTCTTCACGTGTCGATCAGCGACCCAGCTCTGTGTTCAGATACTTTGGCAGTGTGACGTCGGCTGCACAGCAGGACGATGCAGACAGGAACAATGCAGTAGCCAACAGCTCGGGGGTCGGCCCTAGTACACGAGAACAGGAAGAGGAAGAGCTGCAGGTATGGCAGCAGGAAGACTGACACCCACATCCACACGGGGAGTAATGGCAGCCGTGCAGTGACAGCAAGGGGCAGAGCCGAGGGGCTGTTATCACCTCTCTGCACAGGCTCCAAGCTGAGACTGTGAACCTCAAAGATGTAGTATGTTGCCAAGATGCTGAGCAGCAGGTAGAGAGCCATGCCCACCCATCCCATCCTCTGGCGGAAGTTCATCATCCTCCATACTGTGAGAGAAACCCATCGTTAATCAAAACACGACAAACACAGCGTCTGTTTATCATCGAAGGGTAACAGGCCAGTGATCAATAAATCATATATTTCTCTCTTATATAAACAATCTTTGTAAATCCATTTACATTAAGAAACAGCGATTAAAAAATAGTAGAGATTTAGCTGTCGGTTCATATCGGTATTCTCATAACACAATACATTTATGACATTGAGCCAGCCGATGAGTTCTTTCCTTCCCAAACTCCGTTCATTTTTAAAAAAAATCTTCTTTTAAGTCTGCTGTTATGTGTCAGTAACCGTGCGTTTTCACCGTAAAACCATTCTATCTCGACTGAACTCACTGTAGCAGCGTTATATGAACTCTATGCAAGACTACTCGTTTCTTGTAAGCTAGTTTCAACTGCAAGTCACATGATAATCGCCCTGCGATGTTTCCTGCCGACCTCCATCTTGTTCATCAACAATCAGCAACTTATTATTGTGTTTGCAGTATTAGGTCGTGTTTTTATCACCTCTTACCTTCCTTCGCGCTGATTTTTTCGGATTAAGTTTTAGCAGCAGGGTTGTTTCTCAATCTCGGGAGGTCTCGTCTTCCTTTTCCTGCTTTGTCATTTGACGCCAAGGAATGACGTAATGCTAGGAGTGAGTCACAGCACCACCTGCTGTTCCAAACAGCATCCCTAAGCGGAATAATTGCTTTCTAGTTTTATTCTGACTTCATGAAACAACATCCTTAAACTGTGATCATCAAATAGCATTCTGTAATTCATCAGTGTAGAAAACAGTTCCTGGGGGATTAACAAACTTTAGTATCTTTCCAGAAGAAATCCAGTACTTAGTTTTACGTCAAAATAATAGAATATAGTAAAGTAATTTTTTTCTTCCATCCATTATTTAACAAAGTGAAAATGTATTAGATCATAGACTTGTATTAATGTATTTTTTTCCTTTTAGTTTTGATGGCTATGACTGCTAGCTCATTAAAATCCAGAAATCCAATATCATAAATTTTTAGAATTCTTCCTAAAATCAATCCAAAAAAAATATTTACGATACAGAAATATCTAACTTCTGAAAAGTATGTTTAGTTACAGTGAATGTTTGATTTGGTGTCTTTTACCACAAATTAAAGCATTAGTGCAGCGTGGCATGGAGACGATCAACCAGCTGCACTGCGGAGATGTTCTTGAAGCCCAGGTTGTTTTGATAGCAGCCTTCAGCTCGTCTGTGTTTTTGGTTCAGGTGTTTCTCATCTTCCTCTTGTCCTTCAAGTTAGCTGGCTAATATTATGGAAAAGAAAATCAGAATCTCCATAAAGCTAGTCAGAAAATGGAAGCATTAAGTGCTCTAAAATATGGATCAATGCCCACAGATGACACCGGACCCCAAATCATCACAGACTGATTTTGTATGTCTAGTTCAAGAGTGGCTTGATATTAGGAATGTAACAGTGGTAGCTCCTTTCCTGAAGACATCTGTGCTTGGTGACTCCTGATGCACTGTGAAAGTCTCCCAAGTTCTTCAATTAGCTTTTCATGACAATCCGCTGAAGGCTGTGTTCATCCTTGTTGCTTTTCCAACTTTTCCTGCCACACTTTTCTGTTCCAGTTGACTTTCATAAATATGCTTCAATACAGCAGTCTGCCAAAAGCCAACATTTTCAGAAATTACCTTCTGTAGGGTACTTTCTTGTGGAAGGTGTCAGTGATTATCTACTGGAGAACTTTCATGTTAACAGTCAATCATGGGAATCCCATAACCATGTATCTCCTGGTGTCTTGTGGTATTTATACTGTTTGAATAGTAAATTACTGATAATAGAAATAAACAATTCTAATATTTTGAGGTATGCTATTCAAGTTTTGTGAGCTATATTCCGTAATGATCAAAATTAATAAAATGCTTAAAACATTTCACTTAAAGTGTAATTATTCTGAAATATATTAAATTTTACTTTATTGAGTAACTCTTAGAACTTTTTCAGGAAATTCTAATTTTTTGAGGTTCTCTTATATATGGGAGTGGAGCAGTGGCTAGCACTGTTCCCTCACAGCTCAGAGGTCCTGGATTCGAATCTTGGCCTGTGGGCTTTTCTGTGCATGTTCTCCCTGTGCCTGTGTCTGTGCTAACCACTTAATGAATCTGAGTGTGCTTGGTTGTCTGTCTCTCTGTGTGGTCCTGTGATGGACTGGCAACCTGTCCAGGGTGTGCCTTGCCCTAAGTCAGAGGACGCCTCCTACAGAGGATTAAGCGGTGTATAGAAAATGGATGGAAGGATCGTGCATGGGGTGGAAACAGTGACAGTATAGTCTGGCACTGAAAATAACATTTTGCACTGAACCTAATAAGGAAACATTTTTTTTTCCTCATTAGGAAAAAAATCACAGTTCTCACAACTGTCAGGATTTTTTTTTTTTTTTTTTTTAACATCGTCAGTATTTTTTCATCATCACTAGTTTCAGTTTTAACTTCATACCACTGGTTATTATGAGTCTCAGGAGTCTCAGAGTTTTTATCTTATGTTGTCAGGACTGTGAACTCTGACCACTGCTCAGAGTCTAAATCATAGCATCTCATCTGTCTGCTACAGCACACTGGATCATGTAAATAATATTCATGACATGACTTCATCTATTTTTATATTGTTTTTACAGAATTTCCCTTTAGAATGTCTTGTTGTTATTGCTTGTTGTTGTCATTTTACATTTCACTGCACATACTGTATGAGCATGTGACAAATCAAAAATCTTGAGTCTTGAACAAGAAGCTGGCATTCTAAATTGTAAATAAATTTCTCTCCTGTGTTCTAATTTTCTAGAATTTAAAATATGATATAATATGATAGGTCAATTTGAGCTGCTGTTCACCTACAGCTTCCCAACAGTTAAAGAGCATGAAGGACGCTTTTCTCTGCCAAAATCTCTGTTACCACGGAGATGTGTTGTTTCAGGAGAAGGTGACTTTCAGATGTTAATCAGATAAAAGCAGCTTTCAAGTAGATGATCAGAAACTTAAAAAACAAACACTGCTGTTCAAACTGTATGGGTCGCATGCTCCAATAATAATAACTTTAATAATAAGTCAATATATAATAACACAACAACAACAATGATACATCCAGTCTGAGTAGTTTAGTTGTTACTTTCTAATGACATTTAAAAGTCACAAAATGTTTTAAGCATGGACAACCAAGCACCTGCTTGCTCCGCCCTGTCTACCTGTCCATCCAATCACATGAAATAAAACAGAAAACACCTCCATCTATAAATAGAATCATTAGAAACAAAGTGACAGCCATCATGTCAGTTGTTAGTGTCAGTTTCACAGCTGAACTCTGCTAAGGTTCGTTATTGATTTGAGATTGTACTGGAACTACTCCTGGGGGTTCTGGTGGTTTTGGTCTTGGTGTAGGGGCCTCAATTATATGGAGCGAAGTCAGAGTCTGGAGGAGCAGCTCAGATGTCCCGTTTGTCTGGATGTCTTTACTGAACCTCTGATGTTACAGTGTGGACACTCCTACTGCAGGTATGACTTAGGGTTAGGGTTAACCCACCTGAATGGCCGCACCCGATCTCACCCTACCTGTCCTGTTCTGCCCTGTTTTCACCAATCTTGACTTTACCTGACTTGCAGCTGTTCTGTCCTCTCCTTTCCTGTTCTGCACTGCCTTCCCCTGTCCTTTTCTGTCCTGTCCTCACGTGTTCTGTTTAACCCTGTCTTCCTCTGTCCTCACTTGCTATAACCTCACCTCACCTCTCCAGGTGCTGTGTGCGATCCATGACAATGGACATGCTTGGTCAGCTGCAATGTCCGGTGTGTCGCTGTGCTGTAGATGGAGACAGTCCTCCTCCCAACCTCAGTTTAGCACGAATAATCGAAGTGCTGCAGGTAAAAATACCTGCAATCACTTTACCCATCAAACTCTGTTCAAACACAGGAACTCAAATCAAAACAGATTATAGAAAAGTTAATAAAACATGGAACTCAATGAATCTAAACATTTTCAGTGAGCATTTTTACTTGTGTTTTGTTGACCTTGACAGGAAATGAGTGTGTCAGATGGAGATCAGCAAGATTTTTGTCCTCAGCATGACAACCCTCTGAGCCTTTACTGTGAGGCTGAGCAGGTCTTGATCTGTGGCCTTTGTGGAAGCATCGGTGCTCACCGCGGACACAAAATCACACCTGTGAGTTCTGTGTACAGCCGCATGAAGGTATGACAGATTTACACAGCAACATTACATCTGTGAACTCCATCTACAGTTGCATGAAATTAATACTTTAAATTTCTCACAGATTATTCATGTTTTCTTCAGAGGCTGTTGATGATGATGAAATGACTGATTAATTTATGTAGTAACATTTTTTGCTAATCTGATTTTCATCCAAATATATTTGATCTCCAGCTCAAGGCAGAACATGATTGCTGGCTGGTAGTTAAAGTTAAAACACAACAGTTAGTTGTGTTGACTCAGTGGAGATAAGTAGCCATTATCTCTCATTACGTCATCCAAACAAGCCAAATGTGACCTTTTTATATTTCCAGTTTAACAACAAGGTCACATGCTGTTCATATCAACAACTCACTGGAAATGTAACTGATGTGGCCTTCGGCAGATAATGCCTTTTGTGAGAAAATGGTTACTTCCTGTAAACTGGATGGTCTCCATTTTGAGTCATATTTACAAACAGTTTTTAAAAATGTGTGTTGTGTGGGAACAAGTTGTTTAGAAGTCTCAACTCTTCTCAAACAGAAGAGTTTACAGCTCCTGTCAGAGCATATATCAGAGGGGAGGCTTGATCTTGCTGACTAAGAACTGACTTTTGAGGTGGAAGCAGAGTTGGATGACTTGAAGTGAAACACTTGAGCTTTTCTACCTTTTGGTAATCAAAGCACATTGTGTTTCTCATTCACCCATTCACACACACTAATGGTGACAGAGATACCATGCACGGTTCTTGCCTGCCATTGGGAGCAACTTTGGATTCAGTGTCTTTCCCATGGACTCTTCAATATGCAAAGAGGTGGGGGATTAAATTGCCAGCCTTGCTCTACCATGTGAGCCACAACCACCCAGACTTCAGCAGTTTAGTGAGATCTGATGCTGAAGAGGGACCTTTGGATTGAGTCATAAAAATCTCTTTTCCAATCCTCAGCTGTGGTCATGGTAGAGACTAAAACAATGGGATGATGAGTCCAAGCAGCTGAAATAATCTAGACTAGGAGACAGGGGAGAAACTATAAGACCCAAGAAGAAGACAAGGAAGACCGCTGCTCCTTCAGGGTGAAAGGGATTACCTAAAGTGACTCAACATGTGATCAGGATTCTTCTGATCCCTGCCTATGGAACTTTTCCAGGCAGACTGAGGAAACCCTCAAAAAATTTTCCAGGAGGAACTGGGAGATGGATGTCTACAGCAACCCTGACCTGACCCCAAAAGTGTCTGAAAATAAATAGATAGAATGAAAACTGGGTCTGTAAAAGGGCACTGATCGGACCTTGAATATGAGACATTGAATTTTGTACTTTAATGAGGTAATTCCACAGGAGTAACACATTTCTTCTCTGTCTCTTACAGGAAGATATTTCTTGTCTGATGACAGAATTCCAGCATCAAAGGCATAAAGTGGAGGATCAGATATGTAAAATGGCATACAACAAATCAAGGATCATTGTGGGTTTTGTTTACATTTAGTTTATTGATACTAATTCTGTTGTACTTGAAAGATTTCTTGTCTCACACCGAATTGCGTGCTTGTTTTCTCATCTTTTAACTAAACCAAATGTCTGAATTCCTTGTGCTTGAACAATTTTTAAACTGTTAGGTATTGATGCATATACAATGAGTTCAGCTCAATTCAGACTCTGAGTGTCCATGCGGTATCTTTTATTACCTGAGCTGCTAACCAATATGAATTGGCGATCTTCACTCTCTGTCTAATCAGAACGAGTCAGACGTAATGAAATGGATGATTAGGAAGGAGTTTGGTGAACTTCGGCGCTGTCTGGAGGAGGAAGAGGTGGGGTTCATGGAGCAGGTGGAAACATCAACTACAGCCCTCATTGCATCCCTGCAGAATCAGACAGACCAGTTAAACCAGAACCTGAACCAGCTACAGAAAGTCCAGAATACCCTGCAGGACCTGAGTGACGAGGGGCACCTGGACTTCATCACGGTGCTGTCAAGAATCTCACCGCAGTGTTTGTAGCGCCATTGCTCTGTTTTCAGTTTAGAATAAAATTATTGTTGACAAAGTTAATCTCAAGATTTTTAAATAATATCAGTACCTTCAATACGGATGGTCATCATAAATGTCTTCTTTGTTTGCAGAAGTATGCCTCAATTGCTCCAAGGTAACAAATATCCTGACACATTTTCAGTTAACTGATACAAGTAAAACTTCCAAAAATTAATGCTTACTGTCCTGTTCAGGTTCAGAGAGAGTCATAAGCTTCAGCAGAAGGGCGAGAGAATCTTTAGCACTCTGAACTTCAAACCAGGTTTCAACCACAACGACATCAAACTCACTGTCTGGAAGAAACTACACCGAAAAGTCCTGCCAGGTACACTTTCATCCATCCAATTCAACATCTTATTCATGTAATTGGTGGAAAATTTGTAACTCCTGGTAGATGATTTATATTACACAACAGCTGGTTGTTAAGACTGAGCCGTAAAAGAATTTAGGTCTAGTGGAAACGTTGAGAGACTTACATTCTAGTCTTCCTCCAGCACCAGAGCTGTTGAAACTGGATCCTCAGACTGCTCACCCGATGCTGGAGCTCCATCATGGAAACACCATGGTGGTCTGCGGGGCTCTGCTTCAAAAGCTGCCTGATAATCCAGAGAGGTTCACCTACAGCTACTGTGTCCTGGCCAACCGAGGCTTCTCCTCCGGGAAACACTACTGGGAGGTAAATGTTAAAGAAAGGATGAGCTGCACGTGCATTATAGTTTATAGTATACCAACTGTACTTCTGCTCCCTTTTACTGTCCAGGTGGAGGTGGGCAACAAAGTAAAATGGCGTCTTGGTTTGATCAAAGGAACAACCAATCGTAAGGCCAAGCTGGTGAAGAGTCCAGAGAATGGTGTATGGTTGATCGGGCTGAAGGATGGTGTTTATGAAGCCTTTACTTCACCCAGGGTGGTTTTGCCAGTGTCTACACCCCCTCACCGGGTGGGACTGTTTCTTGACTACGAGGGCAGGGGTCTTACGATCTATAACAGTGACAGTCCAGATGAGCTGTGCTTCATCTACAACTTCAGGCTGCAGGTCCAGGGGAAAGTCTACCCCCTGCTGGACGTCTGCTGGCATGACAGAGGAGGCAACAAACAGCCCCTGGTCCTCAATTAGCCTCAGCAGGAGCATAATGCAGCTCACAAAATGGGGATTATGATATAACTGATAAGGAGTTACTGTCCATCAACAGGAAAAATAAATTTTGATCATGACATGGATTTCATTTTCGTTGCTGGAAAACTACTTTAAATGTATAAATTTAAAAGAGAATTGTAGGACCAACATTAAAAAAAAATGGTGACATTTGCTCCTTTGAAATTGTTAATATTGTTTATACTAAGTGGGATTTGATTGTAATCAAATCAAAACTTATATCAGTTTTTGTGAAGTTTATTTTCACTGCATATGCTGTATAATATGTTGTACAATCTGAGTCAGTCAGATTGTACAATATATTTTTATAAATCCAATTAATGAAAAACAAAAGGAAAGACAAGGTTAAACCCTTATCTCAGAAGCTCGTTCAAACGAGTGTGGCTCATCCTGCACCTAAATTGAGAGGCAGTTCCAGAGGAGTCGGATAGATGAAGGTCTTCTCCAGTTCTACTCTAGGAATTTCTGTGAACTACAACTAAACCTACACTCTGAACGAGAAGTGCTCTACTCATTCATTCATGAAAGCATTCATTTACACATTAATACTTACATCCAGTACTGTTCTTCCTTGTAGGGACTAGTCGAAAAAGAGGAGAAGGCTCTTGCACCTCAGACCACCCCAGTTGAAATAATGGATATAGATGGGGAGGGGGGCGGGTGGGCGGTGACAGGTGGCAGGTCACTGTACAGACGAGACTAAGCAAGAGTTTCACAAGTGGCACCTAAACTGTACATGTGACAGGTTAAAAAAATCGATTTAAAATAAATAAATAATCAAAAGTGTATTACACACAGGTTAAAAAAGCAGAACTATACAAAGGTTTAAAAGCTGATAGAAGAATTCATGAGTAGTTTAAAAACGAGTTAAAAGGGATTTGTAATTCATAATTAACTTGTGGACATGATTGTTACATTAAAAACATTAAGAGTTTACAAAGCTTACAATATTTACAGATTATTGCGAGTTTGATGATGCATGATCGATTGCTTTTGTCTGGCACTGTGTTCCCGCTTGCACTGTCGAGCTCTGTGTTCTTTTGAATAAAGCCAAATGGAGGAAAGACGTGTGTCTCGTCTCTCTCCGGGTTTTTATCATAAAAGTTCCACAAACCTCTCCCAAACTCGTGGAGCAGAGGGCACAACATTTGGAGGCACCGCTGGGATGTTTAGTGAGAGAAAAATCCGCCAGAAGTAAGTGGGAGCTCAAGCTAAATATCCCTCATCGAACCCTAGCTTGCTAAGCTAGCATCGGAGACGCGAGGCACCGAAGGCATTCACCGCAGCTCTGTCAGCGAGTGCAGCAGGTTGTATCTCGTGCGCACAGCCACCACTAGAGGACACCATTGTATCACAAAGCTAACAGAAGCCCAGTTGAACTGCTTTATGCCCGAATCTCAGATGAAAATGGAGTCGGAGCTGGAAAAAGTGCAGCTAGAAGTCACAGGTGCTTTATATGGACTAAATATTGAACAACTGCTAAAAATATGTAATGAGCTAGAAATTCCTGGACTGGAAAAAGAGAGGATTGCAGACAAAACTCGAGGCCAGCTAATAACAATTATCACAAGCTATGTTGAGAGAGCTGAGCTTGAGGACGAGAGAATGTCTCATTTGCTCAGTATCAAAGACTTGATTGAAAGTATAAAAATGCCTGAGTTGGAGCTAGTAGATGAGGATAAAGAGAGAGAAGACCTGCAGAAAGAGGTAAACGCCCTACGGACGACACTTCAAGCTAAAGAGGAAGCCATGAGTCAGCTAATGAGTAAGAAAATGAGCCTGCAGAATTCACCAATAAAGAGAAGAGTGCCAGTGTCCCAAGATAACTACATGTGGCGCAAAGACTTTAAGATTTCAGGCCAAATAGGTGAGCCAGGACAAAAAGACAAGCTCACATTTTCAAGTTTGGCCAGGCAAATTGAAAGTGGGCACAGTAAAGGCTACCAAGAGGACGAAATAATTGATGCGGTAATTCGTGCCATCACGCCAGGTCTGCAGCTTAGAAGTTACCTGGAAGGTAGAAGTGATCTGACTCTTCCCGCCCTACGGAGGATCCTAAGGTCTCACTATCAGGAGAGAGGGGCCACTGAACTGTATAAGCAGCTTTCATCTGAGGTACAGAGTAGTAAGGAGACGCCACAAAACTTCCTCCTGAGAACCATGGACCTTCGCCAGAAGATTCTCTTTGCGTCCCAGGAGGCTGAGTCAGGTCTAAAATATGACCCTGCCCTCGTTCAAAGTTTATTCATGCACACCATCCTAACAGGATTGCAGAGTGACAATGTAAAGAGTGACATGCAGCCCTACCTTCTACAGCCCACCACACCAGATGAAGTTTTGCTGGAGAAAGTAAGTGTCGCCTGTGCAAATGAAAAAGAACGACAAGACAAGAAGAAACATGTTGTCCCCCAGCGAGCGACCACTGTGCATGCTGTTCAGCCCAGTGACACCCCAGCACCTGTTGAGAAAAAGACTGTCCAAAAACAAAGCCCAGCCATCCCGACATCCGATCTGCTGTCAGAAATTAAAGAGATGCGGTCAGGGATGGTGCTGTTAGAGGACCTGCGAGCTGAGGTGTCCCAAATCAGAGAGACCATGCAAAAGTCTACAGCTCCAGCACAACCGACCAGTGAAGGACCTGAGGACCACTACCCAGCGCAGAGCTTCACACCTTATACACCATACCAACTGGATCCAACTGCTCAGCACTACTACCCACAGCGGGTCCCTGCAGCCTTTCAGCAGCACTCCCGATCAGCTCTTCAGCCGTACCACCCAGGACCAGGCCTGGCACCGATGAGAGGCACTTCACAGTTCCAGCAGCGCTTCGCTCCGCAGCGGTACTACATGCCCCGCCCACAGCAAAGGTGTTATTTTTGTATTCAAGCAGGTGAAGAGTTCTGTCAGCACTGTTTTCGGTGTGGGAGCAGTGAGCACTTTCGTGCTGGATGTAAAGCACCGAGGCCAGTGAAACCAGCCAAGGGTAACACTTTAAACTAGGAGAGGTCACCCCAGCGGGACATGGTGTGACCAGTGACATTAAAAGGTCCCAGTGTTGTTATGGTTGTACTACACAAGGTGAAAGTCAGAATTTAAAATGTTGTTCTGTGTGTAAAGGTGCCCTTTACTGCTCCAAAAAGTGCCAAGGGGAGCATTGGCCGGTACACAAAACCAAATGTAAACCCTACGCTTGTGGTGCTCTTCATGAGGGAGGTAGGAGGTTTTCTGAAAAACGAGTCAAAAATAAGATGTGTGAAAAAGACAAAATACCCTCAGTCAGACAGTTAGTGGGGAGTAAATGTCAAATCAGATGCTTTTTGAACAACAAACAGGTTGCAGCACTTTGGGACTCTGGTTCACAGGTTTGTGCTATTGATGAGTCATGGAAAGAGGCTAACTTACCTGAAGTACCCCTGAAAAATGTGAGTGAGATTATTGACCCAAACGAACCCCTCCAACTCGAAGCAGCTAATGGTACAGATATGCCATTTGTGGGATGGGTTGAAATGCCGTTTAAACTTACCGTCAGTGACCCTGAGTTACTCATACCGGTTCTAGTACTTAAAGGTAACCAACAACAGTGTCCAATTATTGGATTTAATGTTATCGAGTACTTGGTTTCTGAAAATATGAGAGATGATACAGACTCAGGTGAAAAAGAGAGATTTCTGAGAGCAGTGGAACTAGCTTTCCCACATCTCAAGAGAAGCAAAGCAAGAACGTTCATAAAAGCAGTTAGTGTGGGACAAGCACATGAGTACAATGTGAAAACAACAAACGAGAGAGTGACTGTACCCAGCCAGAGTTCAGTGTTTATTGAATGTAGGGTGCAGGTTAAGCCATTTAAAGAGGACATTACACTGATTTTTGAACCCTTTGAAAACCCGCAATGGTCAGATGGTTTAGAATTCTGCGACACGCTAGTTTCGGTGAAAGCAGGGTCCACACCAAAGATAACTGTAAGTGTGCAGAATCCTACAAACCATGACATTACACTATCAGGGAGAACAACTATTGGTACTGTGCAGTCAGTGAGGTCTGTTTATTCTGCCAACATCTTCAATAAAGATCTCCCGCCTGTGGCCATCAGCAAGATTAATGTCCAGGACGTCTCAGGATGCACTCCCACCAGTGAGCAATGGGACCCTCCTGTCGACTTGTCCCATCTGGGTGAAAGCAAAAGAGAGACAGTTCAGCAGATGCTAAGAGAGGAATCAGCATCATTTTCAAAAACTGACGATGACATTGGGTGTGTGAAGGATCTACAGATGGACATTTTGTTAAAGGACACTGAGCCAGTTTCGAAAACATATCTTTCTGTACCAAAGCCACTGTACAGAGAGATGAAGGACTACTTACAAGACTTAATAGCACAGGGATGGGTGGAAAAGTCTACTTCCTCTTATTCGTCTCCTGTTGTATGTGTAAGAAAAAAAGACGGTTCGCTGCGCTTATGTATTGATTACAGGGAGCTGAATCGTAAAACACACCCGGATCGACACCCCATACCCCGGGTACAGGACGTGATGGACAGCCTGGGGGGAAACACCATCTTTTCACTACTGGACCAGGGAAAGGCGTATCACCAGGGGTTTATGTCCAAGGAGAGCAGACATCTAACCGCCTTTGTGACCCCCTGGGGCCTTTACGAATGGATAAGGATTCCTTTCGGCCTCATGAACGCGCCAGCTGCGTTCCAGCGGTGTATGGAACAATGCTTAGAAGGACTGCGGGACGAGATATGTGTTCCTTATCTTGATGACGTTCTCGTGTTTAGCAGAACTTTTGAGGACCACGTCGAGGACGTCAGGAGAGTTTTACGACGTCTCAGAGACAATGGGATAAAACTAAAACCCCGAAAATGTGACCTGTTCAAACCAGAAGTAAGGTATCTAGGCAGGATTGTATCTGCCGAGGGAAGCAAAATGGACCCGGCAGACACCGCTGCAGTAAGAGCCCTGAAAGACAAGCAACCAGGTACTGTTGGTGAGCTCAGAGCAATACTTGGACTGTTAAGCTACTACAGGCAGTACATCAAAGATTTCTCTCGTATTGCTAGTCCCTTGTATGACTTACTCAAAGCTCCTTTGAAAGCAAAGACTCAGTTAAACATAAGGAGAAAGACAATGAAACAAAACAACAATGTGCCCTCAAGTACGCCTATTCAATGGGGTGATACACACCAGTCAGTCTTAGAGCAGTTGATAGACTGTTTAGTTCAGCCTCCTGTTTTAGGTTTTCCAGACTTTACGCAACCCTTTATTTTACATACAGATGCCTCTAACCAAGGTTTAGGAGCTGTATTGTATCAAAGGCAAAGTGGCAAACTCCGTGTTATAGCATATGGGTCTAGGACTCTAACTGCAGCTGAGAAAAATTACAACTTACACTCAGGCAAGTTAGAATTCCTAGCTCTTAAATGGGCTATTACGGATAAGTTTCGTGATTACTTGTACTATGCACCGTTCTTCACTGTGTTTAGCGACAATAATCCGCTTACTTATGTTTTGTCGACAGCTAAGTTGAATGCTACAGGGTGTAGATGGGTTGCGGAACTTGCCGATTTCCGTTTTACAGTGAAGTATCGCCCTGGAAAAGAGAACATAGATGCAGACAGTCTGTCTAGAATGCCTTTAGACATGGAGACTTATATGGAGAAATGTTCAAAAGAAATGTCATATGATGTTGTGAGTGCAGCTATACAAGCAGTTGACCATCAGAATGGATCTAGTGCAGCATGGTCTATGGGTATTTCAGCTAAGAGTGCCACAGTGTCAGTGAGCATGCCCATAGCTCCACTTACTGTAGGACAGATCAAACGAGACCAAGAAACCGATCCTATGGTTGGACAGATTGTGAAATATAAACTGACAGAGACAAAACCCTCAGGTTCAGAACTCAAACAGCTTAGTCCACAGGTTGTGTGTCTTTTAAGAGAGTGGGACAAGTTACAGTTTAATGACAGAGGTGTTTTATACAGACAAACAACAAACAGAAAACAACTTGTGCTACCTGAAATACATAGGTCGACAGTGTTACAAGAACTCCATGATGAAATGGGTCACCATGGCGTAGAGAGAACTACTTCTTTGGTACGGGACCGTTTTTACTGGCCCTTCATGCAAAAAGAAATCGAGGACTATGTACTGAGAAAGTGTGTGTGCCTTAAGAACAAGAGACCAATCCGTGAGACGAGAGCACCACTCACAAACATAGTTACTACTCAGCCTTTTGAACTTGTTTCTGTTGATTTTTTACATTTAGACAAATGTAATGGTGGCTATGAGTATGTACTTGTTCTTGTTGATCATTTTACACGTTTTGCCCAGGCTTACGCCACCACAAACAAGTCTGGTAAGACAGCGGCAGACAAGATCTTTAATGACTATGCTTTAAAATTTGGATTTCCCCAGAGGCTTCACCATGATCAAGGTGGTGAATTCGAGAACCAGCTTTTTGCCCAGCTGAAGGAGTATTGTGGAGTTTCAGGCTCAAGAACAACGCCATATCACCCAATGGGAAATGGGCAAGTTGAGCGCTTTAACCGGACTTTGATTCAGATGTTGAAAACACTCACTGAGAAACAAAAGAGTAACTGGAAAGATTCTTTAAACAAACTGGTCTATGCTTACAATGCTACTAAAAGTGAAGTGACAGGATTTTCACCTTTTTACTTACTTTATGGACGGTCACCCCGGTTACCAGTGGACATGTTGTTCTCTTTATCACCAAACGATGATCAGTGTGATGGTAACCATCAGAACTACGTGCGAAAGTGGAAAGAGGGTATGAAAGACGCTTATGAGATCACCCGAGAGAATGCAAACAAAGCCGGTGCTCGGAGTAAGAGACTTTATGACAGTAAGCTAAGGTATTCTACCCTGTTACCCGGAGATCGTGTTTTAGTGAGGAATTTGACTCCACGTGGGGGTCCAGGCAAACTGAGAAGCCACTGGGAAGATGTTGTGCATACAGTGGTTCGTCAAGTTAGCAAAGACATTCCTGTCTATGAACTGAAACCTGAGAGGGGCAAGGGCAGATCCAGAACTTTACATCGCAATCTTCTTCTGCCATGTGACCATTTGCCCTTAGAGACTTCTTTGCAGCCCCGACTAAAGAGAAGGACTTCTCCGAGATCAGCTGAGATACCAGGAATCCACTCAGAAGAGGATGACGACGACGACGATGAGTATTATCCAGTGCCATGCCTCCAGAACACTCGCCCCGACTCACCGCAGCCTGAGGGGACCACACAGTCGACTCACCAGGAGGACAACCAACCTGAAGAGGTGCTGCAAGAGTCCGAGCCTGAAGATGCAGAAGTTAATGAACCCCCAGAGGATAACATTGATCAGGTAGAAGACCAACCAGTGGAGGTAAGCCTTCCTTCTCCTCGCCCACCTGCTTCTCCTACCCACAGTGATCAGAATGAAGAAGTGACTTTGAGACCGAGACGTGAATCCAGAAAACCAAAAGTTTTCACTTATGACAAACTGGGTACACCTGCTTGTTACAACATTCAAGCGTTTCCATGTTATCCAGAACATACTATGCCATGGGTCTACAGTGTTCACCCTTATTATTTCCAAGAGTTCTATGCACAATGTTGAAATGGGTAATCATATTTAGCTAAAGTTGAGTAAATGTGTTTTCATTAGGCTCATGCTGAAAGATTATATTAGGGGTCATAGGTCATTAAAATTGTGTTTACAATGAGACTACGGTGACTTAAAAGAGAAAATAGACTGTTTTGGTTTCTACCAGTATACACATGCTGCATTTAGTGTTGAAATCAACATTTGAGACTGTGAATGAGTTTTCCTCAAAGAAACAGAATGTATGAAAAGAGTTCCAGTCTGTAAACTTTGGTGAATGAGTTGAGGTTTGAATATGCGCTTAACTTGAAATTTGCACTATGATAGTGGTATTACCCAATATTTCATGTGTCCTGATGTTGGGGACAACATCTATTTTGAGGGGGAGTATGTGACAGGTTAAAAAAATCGATTTAAAATAAATAAATAATCAAAAGTGTATTACACACAGGTTAAAAAAGCAGAACTATACAAAGGTTTAAAAGCTGATAGAAGAATTCATGAGTAGTTTAAAAACGAGTTAAAAGGGATTTGTAATTCATAATTAACTTGTGGACATGATTGTTACATTAAAAACATTAAGAGTTTACAAAGCTTACAATATTTACAGATTATTGCGAGTTTGATGATGCATGATCGATTGCTTTTGTCTGGCACTGTGTTCCCGCTTGCACTGTCGAGCTCTGTGTTCTTTTGAATAAAGCCAAATGGAGGAAAGACGTGTGTCTCGTCTCTCTCCGGGTTTTTATCATAAAAGTTCCACAAACCTCTCCCAAACTCGTGGAGCAGAGGGCACAACATACACACTGTATGATCCACAGAAGCGCTTGTTAGTAAAACGTTTGACCCAAAGCTCAAAAATGTTCTTGAGACCTCGATAAAAATGGTCAGTTACATACAGTACCTAAATACACATGGCATAGCACCAGCATTTAATAAACATCTTTCTGAAAAGCTCAAACAAATGTGTGCTTTCATTGAATATTGATAAAGCCACTCGCCAGAGCATGGACAAAATTCTTAATGTGCTTGTTCAATTTTTTGATGATGATGCAGCCAGAGTAACTCAAGAAGTAGAAGATATCAGAAAGAAAGAAGAAAGTGACAGCAGTGGCGGCAGGCTCTCCAGAAGCGTACGCCCGACCAGCGGCTCCAGTGGTCCGGCCAGCGATGGTATTAGCCCAGCTGGCAACGGTGGTATTAGTCCAGCTAGCAATGGTGGTGTCAGCCCAGCCGGCAGGGGTTTCAGTCCAATTAGCAGGGATGATAACCCAACTAGCAGTGGTAGCAGTCCGCTTAGCTGTGGTGTCAGCCCGGCTAGCAGTGGTAATGCTTGGAGGCAGATCAAGCCCACAGCTAACATCATACCCACTGTGGGGTTCCTCCTGCCGTCTCTCCGCCGGGGCTCACAGTTGCTGTCCGGCTTCGCCATGGCGTGGACGTCTCTGCCGTTGACTGGATAGCGGCGGACTTACTGATATGTGCTGAAGATTTCAAGCATAACACACTGTATGAATGCTTTCAGTGTTTCAGACTCCTACTGGGATGCCGTACGGTACTGTGAACCTGCTGCATGGTGTCGGTCCAACCGAGACACCTGTCACCTGCCAACCTCTCAGATCCAGCAGTCCATGCTGATGTAGGCTATATCATATCATGCATTGACTGCTGCAATTCCTTACTGACAGGCCTCCCCGCATGCAAACCTCAGCAAATGATCCAGAATGCAGCAGCATGTCTGGTTTTCAACCAGCCAAAAACAATACATGCACCCCACTGTTCAAATTACTTAACTGGCTTCAATTCAATTCAGTTCAATCCAATTTAGTTCTATTCAAATTAATTCAGTTCAATTCAATTCAATTCAATTCAATTTTACTTATGTAGCTCCGATTACAATTCAGATTGTCTCTACAGATTGTCTCAAGATGCTTTATAGAACCCATATGGCCTGAACCCCCAGAGCAAGCCCCAAGGCGACAGAGTTGAAGCCTGCACAAAATTCAAAACTCCTCCACCTTGTGCCTCCTCGGAGGATAGCTAATAGATAGAGACTCTAAACACCTGGTTGAATATCCTTCAAAATAAAAGCGCTCTCAATTAGAACAGGAAATAAGATAAAACATGTAAGAATATGCAGACATTACTAAATAAAAACACCACAATTTGCGTTCATTCTTATCTAAGTCTGTCAAATCAAACTTGGCTATCTAGTATGTCATGCTCCACAGTATGAACTCTCCGCTCTGCTGTTGCATTAAGCTACTCATTCCAGAAGTGATGCTGATCAATAGTGACTAGCTCCAGAAGACTACTCCTCAATCTGCTGCTCTGTATGTGATTACTAAGTAAGAAATCTTCTTAGAAGTTCAAACTAAATTCTAATGGATTCAGATGAGCAAGGTAAAATTGCTTCTTACCAAGGAGAAACAGAATTGCAAGCGTTGCAGCTCTAGCAAATTAGCTTTTTCAGTCTTCTCCTAGGAAATTTCAAGGGTAGACACAAGAAAGAACAAAACCAGTGGAAAATTTCAGTGTGCCAGAGGTCAGTGGCAGTGAACATGAAACTGGTTCCTCTGCCTTCCATCCTGTTGAAAGCCACTGATAGCAGCTGTGAGAGACAGAGGTACATGAGACGCAAAATCACCTTGAGCTGAGGACCTGAAAATGCACAGTCACACACAGAAATAGCACTTTATTCAGGAATCTTTATTTTCAAAAGGCAATCACTACATTTAATGTAATGGTTGCACAAGAGATGCTGTAGCAAAGTCTGAGTACAGAGCATGTGCTTCTTGTGCATCTTAGCACAAGCAGTTAGAAAACAGAAAACAAAATGCAATGGTAAGCGCCATCCTCTGGAGCGTGTGGTGGTTTACAATCAACACCATATAAATCATAATATAGCTTTGCAATAGAGCATGCCTTTTTTTGTTCCATGTCTCAGTTTTCTTTAAAAGCTTTGACAATTTTGTATATTTTGGAAGCGTTTTTAAGACACATGTAGTCCTTGCTTTTGCTGCATTCACACTAGCCTAGAGCTTCACTTAGTACTGCGAACAGTAGAATCAGACTGAGAGTCTACATAGAGAAATAGTGAAAATATTAACATGAGGCTGTGGAATGTATGCAAAAAACAATGTGAGCATCATAATATCATTGCAATACAGTCAGTGGCACAGTTTACATATTTTTAAGCATTTGATGTTATTTCCCTCAATGGTACACGGCAAGTGTGTAAATGTATTATACTTTTACATTGCACGCTTTAATGTCTTAAGATACTTGTGATGGCCACTTAAGGTTGGCTGCAAAAAATAAAAAATAAAAAATGCAACTACAAAGTTCCATTTGGTGTCCAGACATGTCCCAAGGAGCACAATTCTTTTCACACTAGTTTTGATTCTCAGTGCTTATTTTTCTTCTTTTCTGTGTCTTTTGGGTGACTTTTAGAATTAATTTTAGAGGTTTTAAAGCTTCTAGAGAAGTATGTTTTGGAGCATTTTAACTTGATTAACAAGTGTCTCAGCCTGTCAGTAGTTATGGTTGATTGGTCCAACTCAGTTTCTTTCAGCTGAATTTTCAAGATTGTAGATGAGGAATACGACCAAATACAAACTCCATAATGTCCCTTCTGGAATTCATGGGTGAGCCATATGTCCATGTTTTGTGACAGTTTGTGACTTGAGTACAACAAAAAGTACACATTGCACTCGAACAGCAATTGCAGTGTGCTTTATAATCTGTAACTCATCCCGTGCGTCATTGGTATTGCCTGTACAGCATGGAACAGACCCTCTTTTCGCATTATGGCTTATCTTTCAGTCTGCTATAATTCATTTTCACAGAGCACGGTAAAGCCATTGATACTTCATCCTCAAAAAATGTGAATACAGTACTTGTCAGACAGTTTCAGTGACAAACAGGAGGACAACAAGCCCTGAGATGGTGTCCAACGAGGTCATGATCTAGCTTTTATTTTTGGACACTGAGAAACCACTTTAGGTTGGGGACCATGCACAAACAACATGTGACATGTTATGTATCCTTTTCATTCACATAAATTTTACATTTTAAGAATTTAGTTAAGAATAGCTTAAATGAAAAACAACATGACAACAAAACATATAGTGAAAGTGTTACATTTAAATTAAGCTTCATTTGTATTAGCATCCTACTCTACCACAGCAGCTTTTTTGAGTGATTTATTTTTTCGTTCATAGGTGTGTGTATGACTTAAAATTGAGTCACATTTGGAGTCACAGCATCAAGGTGTAGGTCCATGTACTTGTCAGAACTTGCTAAGGTATGTGCAATCATCTCTTGACATGACACTTCATATTAGAGAGTAGGATTTCATGTTAAGTGCAAGTGTCCATAACTTGACTCAGAAGCCAATAATACAGACTGATATGCAGAGTCAAGGCCAATGATTAACACATTTTTCATGAAAAACATGAATCCAAAACAAAATAAACAAAAAACCACCATGGAGCGTAGCAGTATATTCACTAGTGAGGGTGTGTGTGCATGTGTGTAGATGGGGAACAGTATGATGTTAGTATGCAGAATGTTGTCAATCAAACAAAGATGTGCAGAAGAGAAAAGTTCCACTCGTACTGAGGTGGGGTGGGAAACCACCAGGTCCAGGCAACTCGAGCCGTCCTGATGGTCTGCTCTCACCACCTAGTGCAATATAGAATTGGATCATATAGACAGGCTAGACAGGCATCAGACCATAACATATGGTAACACTTTTGTTCAGTATGGAGAATCTGCCATACCAGCAGTTTCCCTCCTTAGATTCCCTCCAAAGCAGCAGGTACCAATCATCAATAAGTTTGGTTCCTATTCGTAGGCACAAAGTCCACACTAGCTCATGTAATGGAAACACAATCTATCTGCGTATCTCTCTGTATTTTTAGTTTTACCTCAGTAACAAGTGGTGTGTGGATCCTGAGAGTATAAACAGTAGCTACGTGTTGGATGTAGATTAAAATCCAAAATACACACTGGAAGCAAAGCAAACATAAGCAAGCACACATAAGTTTCAAAAGTACCATCATCATTTCACTTACATATGTACATATGCACAATGTATACAAGACACACAACTAGCCTACAATTTGTCATACAATTTGTGGGTGATGCACTGTATGCTAACATGAAAATAGAGATATTTAGTGAGCACTATTCTTTCAATCAGAGATTCCAACTGGAATTTCATATCCCTCAAGGCTATACATGTGGATTTTAGCAATTACTACTGTATGGTTGAGTACAGTATCACCATTATTGAGGGAAATAATGACCACAGCTGCAAAAAAAGAAAAAATAGGTTGTTCTGCTTTAAATATCTGTTTACTGACATTTCTTTTTTTACTTTAATATGACTATCATTTGGCATAGCACAATTGCAGAAACCCTACCAGGTCTTGGATTTATACAACACAATCAGATCCATAGGGCACAGTGTATATGTGAACATTACAGTGTATAGACCAAGGGGACATATGTTGTCCTTGCTTAAGTACACACAGGAGAAAGGGAGACCAAAGGCACTAATGGTGGTATTTAAACATTTTGTTATGAGTACACACAATCTATGGGCCCATCTGAATATGCAGCTCTTTTGTATCAAGTGTTTTCTCCCTCTCATTCTCTTTGGTCTGCTCTTGAATAAACCCATTCTGTGGCTTGCAAGCTTCCACAAACAGTGGAAAATCAGACAAGCTGGTGTTGTATTCTTTGTCTTCATTCTCATCCTCTTCTTCGTCCTTCCTTTTGCCTTCATTTGCAGTAAGTGTGCTGCAGTCAAAAGTAGGCGTGCTGCAGCCATAAGCCTCACTGTGAGGCCGGCGTGCCTCATCTGGTATGTTTTTCTTCAGGTCCCGATTCCTGTTGCGCTTGGCCAGCTTGGTGACGGAGCCCAAGCGGTTGAAAATGTTGTCCTCAGACGTGGTCTGGTGGTTGGAGCGGCGGTCGCACTGCTCGGCCCCCCGCAGTCGAAGGTTGTTGAGCTTGGTGTCGATACTCTCTTGGGAAGTGGTCTTGTAATTGCTAGTGTCCAGGCTGTTAAAGATAGCACGGCGCTCTGGGGAAAGCATGTCCAGGGATACAGCGCGCTGGTCCAGGCCTAGTTGCCGTCTTTCCATGCTCCTGATGGTGGCAGCTCGCTGCAACTTGTCATGGACCTCAACGCTCATACGCCGGCGTGTTTCCCGGAATTCTGCTCTCACATTTGCTTTCCACTCTGCTGCATGAGCCTTGATCTCTCCAACCTTGGCAAAGACAGTTAATAGTATTAAATACATTCTATGTGTACTACTGTCTGTTCAAAAGCAATGTTGCAGCACAGTGATAGTGAGTTTTTTTTAAAGATAAGAAGAGGTGCACAAGTAATCCGTATAATTTTCACAGCGAAATATCACAACTATGACAAAACTCAAACTGAACGGTTACACATGATATCAGCAGATCCCATCCAAAGGATCGGAAGTTGAATAATGGAACAAAACATAAAAACAATATGCCTGAAAAACAGGAAACTACATGTGCTTTCTGAGTTTCCTCTTGTCTTTTCTATTTTTAAGACTTACCAAACAATTTCACCTTAGATTTCCTTTACACATTATAATATTATATCAACTTACTCTAAAACAATCGTTTGCCATGCATAAGTTTAGCAGTTGTAACTTTTGAAAGAACAGATTGATTGCTGTAGTCATTTATCATACAACATGTGTCAGGGCTCCCTCCCCGGTCCCTGCATCAGCCCCCACCTGACCTCCCTTCATTCTTCCTGTTTTCTCCTCGTTCCACCTCTTCATTCTCCCTCTTTCTATGTCACCTACCTCACTCTCTCTCTCTCTCCTGTGCCACTCCCTGTAGTGGCTGTAACCAATTATTTCCCATCAGCAGTAACTCCAAGCAGCAGTGGCCCTGCCCTCTGGTCTCATCACCTCCACAATAAAAGCCAGCTTCACACTCTACTCCCTGCCAGATTGTAGCTTCTGCTCACACATTCCACTGGTCACGCTGCCTGTGCGTCCTGCTGAAACAATCCTGCCAAGCCTCTGGAGTATCCTGCCGTGTCCTACCCCCGGTTTAGCCACGCTCTCCTTCCAAGAGCAGACCGGCTCCCACCTGGCCCAGCTCCGAGCCGCCCCTGCCTCTCTGCCGCCAACTCCCTCCATCCAGCGGTTGCGCCTCTGGATCGCCGGTCCCCCGGAGCCAGCCACCGCCCCCTTCCAGCCCATAGTGAGTTTAGTTCGGTTTCTCACTCACCCTCTTTAGTTACTCCTGGTGATTCCCTATTTCTTTAGTTTGAGTTAGTTTTCATTCCCTGACCTGGTTCTTCCTATTCATTTGTGAAATAAATTCTGTTATTCTTGCACCGGTCTCTGTCGTGCTGTGTACTCTCTGCTTGGGTTCTAATCCGTGCCGTGACAACACGTGTGTTGTATTCGAGACAAGATATCCATATACAAATCAGATCACATATTAATGCAAGCCAAAGACAGGATCTTAATCTCAAAAGGTATTCCCAGAATAGTCCATCAATCAAAAACTAGCTCTGAACTATGATGCCTGATAACTTGTAATAGAATAAGGATGTCTGATGTTACAAGGCAAAATGATGAATCAATTCACAAACAAAATTATGAATAATTTATGTATACTAAAATGATTATGGGCTGTGATGTAGTATATACGAATTCGCCACAAGATTAAAACCATTTGTCTAATATTGTGTATGTCCTGCTAATTCTGCCAGAACAGCTCTGACTCACCACAGCATGGACACACTACCTCTGGGTGAGACTTGTGGTGTTTGGACAGTTTGGAGGCCAGGTCAGTGGCTTAGACTCTCTGTTGTGCTCTGTGAGGCATTCCTAAGCAGTTTTTGGCGAGAGAAGGACTTAAGTCTCCTACTGAAGAGGCCCCTGCTGTCATTGCCACAAAGGGTTGGGCTTGGTCTGCAGCAATGTTTGAATGGGTACTTGTACTTATCAAATAAATATCCACATGCTAGAATGCAGAACACTATTGCAACAAGATGGTCACTGTTATTCACTTCACCTGTCAATGTTGTTCATGTTAGCATTGATTACGAGAGCCTACCTCTTCTTTTGTCTTTTTGGACAGCACTCTCAGCCAGTCACCAATCATATTTAGCACTGCAGCAAAGTAGGCCAGACCACCCAGGATCCAGAACCACACTAGGGGTCGGTACCACTTCCGGTACTCAATCCTCCGGTCTCCACCTGATCAGAAAACAAAAAATTAATAAATGTGGACAGTACCCCTTGCAGCTGGCAGCACGCACTTCCCTTTAAGGAATTAAGCTCAGACAGCGAAAATTTATGTTTTGTTCTGTAGTTATAGTTAGCCGTCAATTTGACAGGAGGAGACACTCACAACATAAACCAGCTCCTGAACTTCATTACAGGATTCTGCTTTAATAAAGTAATTAACAACTACATTTCACATTAGGTGAATGTCAGAACTCCTCAGTGAGGTTTTCATCCACCACACATAAATCTGTCCTCCATGAAATACACAATCACATAAGACTGGAAGTTAGTAAAATCAGGCCTGAGTGGAGCTGTTGCTTGAAAGGAGGACGTCACTATCTGAGCCTCATCATGCACAAGCTGTGGAATTCGCAGAAGCTGTGTGTAGAAGTTAATTTGCATAGTTTTTTTTTAATGGTGGTAGTAAAGCAATCCATATATGAACACACCAGAGCAGTGACTCTCTGAACTTACTTCTGCTTCATTAGCTTCAACCATTTTGAAAATATATGTGACAAGATATAACTGCTATTATATCTGGTAGTTAGTTTCAACGCAAAATCTGGACCAGGTTGTGTTACCTGGAACTGGCTGCTGACCCAAGGCTCAACAAACTAGGGATTCTACTTCCCAAGTGAGGGAGGCCACAAAGCAGGTTTTGGGTAGAATGGGCTCAGGTGCACAGGTGGAGCCTTCAACAGAGAGGTGGGGCAGGGCATTGGGCTTAATATTCCGGGATCAGTTTGACAGCCAGAAACTCTCGGTTTCCCACATTATAATTCTGTTCCGCTGGTGAGAAACGGCAAGAGAAGAACACACACGAGTGTAGTTATTGGTCAACGGGTGAACACTGGGAGAGGACAGCTCCCATGCCTGTGTCAGATGCATCTGCCTCAACGATGAACTGGAGTCCAGGGTCTGGCTGGACCAGGATGAGGGCTGAGACAAAACAAAGCTTGAGGTCCTGGAAGGCTTGATCTGTGTCTGGAGTCTACTGGTAGGTGTTTGGCTGTAGAGGTGAATGCAGTGAGGGGAGCAGTGACCTTACTATAGTTTTCAATTAAGCGGTGGTCGAAATCAGCAAAGCCCGGGAATCTTGGGAGCTCTGTGCGATTCACAGGTTGGGGCCAGTCTTTTACAGCTGAGAATTTCTGTAGATCCATCTTTTTCCGTCCCAGGGAGATGATGTATCCCAAAAAGGCAACGGTAGCTTCAGGAACATCACGAATGATGTGTCCAGTGGGCTTTAACAGATGTATGTGCAGTGGCCTGAGACTGCATAGAAGAATTTTCTGTCTGGTATGGACTTTCTAGATTGTTGCCTCCATTTTCTACATGTGTAAATTGTAGATTGAAAGTGGAACTTTTCCCCTACAGCAGATGAATGTGAAACGAATTGTTTATCATTCTGCACAATGAACTCAACAAATGGAATAATAATATGCAAAGCATATTTTTGATTGGAGAGGCATTTTAACAAACAAATGCACTCAATCAGAATAAGTTATCCAAAAAAAGTATATTAAAAACATGTTAAAGTAATTCTACTCCAAAAGTATTTTTGATCCAGTCTTTAAGTGAGAGAAAGGGAAAGAGAAAGGACTAATGTATTAAATCCAAAGAGATGGCCTCTGTGGACAGAAAGACAGATTTGTGGAACTAAATGTATGGATAACTGATTGATCAGGGTTAAACTAGATAATCTGTATGGCATGACACAGTGAGAAAAAGGGAAGAGTTTCTTCTATTTTGGACTGCCTGGTTCTCTACTTTTGCAATGGTTAACTTGTGAAATTTACATTTCATAAAGGAATCTAAAATCCCACATATTTCACTTCACACATTTTTACATTTTTCTACACAGGTGTATCCTGTAAGGGATACTATGTCTTACCAACTCTTCTTGTCATTTTTTATTATTTTGTATTCTTTATTATTCTATTTTGATACTGTTATTTTCAATTTTGGGTTAATGGTGGAGGTAATCAATCCTCCAGTGTTTGGTATTTTAATCCCGGGGCCTATTTAATACCAGGTTTTGGTAGCCATCCCTGTTTGGATTTAATTAGGGCTTGAGATGTGCTTGTGCTCTTGATATTATGTTTCTCATAGTTCAAAAGAAGCATCAGTTTCATTTGTGAATAACTGACTATGAATCATAAGCACTCACCTGCCACATAATCACCTATTCCAACCGTTGTCAGAGTAATGACGACAAAATATGTGGACTCCAGAGCTGTCCATCCCTCAATGTGTTTGAAAATCACTGCTGGGATGGTGACGAACAAGATGCACCCAGCCAGAATGAAGAGAAGGGTGGACGCCACACGGATTTTAGTCTGACTGATCTGGTTGTGTTTATTCTGTGAGAGAAAATGACAAACACCCACACATTGTATAAGCAGCAAAAGCATAATGCCTGCCTTATTTTCAAGAGGGTTCTGACTGTCTTCAGACTCCAACAATATCATGTAACAGGATTTTTTTTTTTTTTTTTTAAATTTCATCAGCATGGCCACTGACTATGAGCCCTCTGCTTGCAATATATGATGTGCTTCCTTGGTGGTAAACATATACTCTATGTTCCTTTTATAATCCGTGCAAGTCATTTCTAGGAAAATCAATGTTTTACATTTATTGACGTGTTCATACAGTGTTTGTGTATGCATTTCAGGCACATTTCTTTAGTTGTCTGCCTCATGTCTGACATAGACAAATACTTAGGACTGAATCAATAAAGCTTTGTTGGCTGCACAATGACTGATACTTTATATGCATTATAAACTTGTAACTGTGACTTGAAGTGAACTGACACTCTTAACATCTATCATTTCCCAATACTGGCCCTCTGCATAGAACTTTGAGCAGTATCCCGGACATTTTGAAAGACATTTCCCAGGGGCAAGCTCACCACACGCCTGCCACTAATCTGGATGGCCACTGAACAAAAGCAGATATTTTGCATTTCTCTCTGTATAAAAGGATCTAGCATGTAGCAAGAGCAAAGAGGACATTTGATGGAAGTCTCACAATAGTGTTTCCTTATTATGCTAGAGTGCTTGAAATGCAACAATAGAACTTTAGGGAATGTAACAGCAAGCTGGATAAACAATTTTGCTGGTTAAGGTGTTCTTCATCTGAAACTTTATTTTATTCTACTTTTTGATAGCTGTGTGTCGGGCAAAGTATATAATAATTGTTGCTGTTGATGAATTTATCCTGTAAGTATTTTAACTATCAGGCACCTATTCTGATATTTTGAGATACAGTGAGATAAAATAAGATAATCCTTTATTGCTCCCACGCCAGGGAAATTTACATTGTTACAGCAGCAACAAACATATGTATAATACTACTACTACTACTACTACTAATTATAATAATAATAATAATATGTACAGGGATGAAAATGAAGTGTTAATACACTGTAGACAATAACAATACAAAGTGGCTTGTAAAATATTATTGAAAGTGTAAGATGCAGCAAAAATTCCTGTGCAAATTTTTATTGTGGTCTGAGATGATGCTGATGATACAAGTCTGAGTATTTTTACTTTGTGTCTGCACCACAGAAAGATGGAGCCACTGTAAAACCCCCAAACAAACACACACGATTTGTGTTTTGCTTATTGGATGGATAAAGCTAATAACTGTATTTTCTGAATGCAGCACTGCAGAATTATTTGCCTTCAGTAAGTGAACCTCAAATAAAACCTAATACAGCCCTCAGTCTGGGTACAAAGATTTAAGCAAATGTCATTTCAAGCAAAACATACAGCTGTCATTAATTGTAGGATGTCCAAAAAATTGTGCTTAGTGTGTTTGTTTGGGTTAAATTGTCCTGTTGTCTATTACTGTCTTTACTTTAAATTAAGGGATTACATTAAAATACCAGCAATATAATTTCCAGAAAGCTGAGTCATGGATGAAAGATTTACAGTATGACTCACCCGAAACATTTTCTCCACCTTGGCAATGCTTTTGACAAATATGGTACCTAGCTGATCTCCGACACCTGCCAGCAGGAATCCAAACAGCGGGATACCAAATATTGCATACAGAATGCAGAAAATCTTTCCTCCTTCAGTGCTTGGGGCAATGTTACCGTACCCTGGAGGAGAACAAGGACACAAATGTGGTTTTACAGGACAGCATGAAGCACATAAAAGCACCAGGCAAAGTTACAATTTTTAATGGACATACCACATTGCATATCAATTGTTGTTTCTAACTCTGAAAACATGTCAGATCAACCCCATCGACACTCATTCCCTTCTCTCTTCTACAATTGACCTTTTCTTAATACTCATTCCAGAATCAGTTCTGCCTTTGTGTATGTTTTCTGATACCACAACTGTGCAGTCACTGTTTTTTTTAAAAAAAAAAAAAAAAAAAAATCCATTTCTCTTCAGAAACCTAAAACAACACAGCTAAGGATAAAAAACAGTAGACACTGGATCATATAAATTCAAAGATGCATTATACAATGCACTGCTCATATTGAATTGTAGAACCCTGTTCTGTGTGAACCACTGAGACATGCCACTGTCACAGTACCTATGGTTGTGATGACAGTTCCAGCAAAGAAGAAGGCACTACCCAGATCCCAGTGGCTGGAGTTGTAGGAGGTATCACCGATAGGATTTACTCCAGCATTCACAGCCTCCATAGAATGCTAGGAAGAGAAGCAGACAAAGAGGCACATAAGAAAAGCTTGATCTCACTGTGCTTTGGATTCAACATCTTGCTGGAATGATAAACTCCCCACTCTTTAGTGTCTGCTGGCTGGTCACTTTGCTGCTGAATTGGTGTGTTTTAATTTGCATTAAAAATAAATATAAACATAAAGGAATACACAATTAAGCTAATTTCTTATTGTAATACTTCTGCATCGTCTGAATTAGCCTCAAGCATTTGTTCCCTTGTGGTTTAAAGTTGTTTAGCCTATCACGATAGAGACTATCCATCCATCCATTATCTATACACTGCTTAATCATCATTAGGGATGCGGGGGGCTGGAGTCTATCCCAGCTGACTCAGGGTGAAGGCAGGGAAAACCCTGGACAGGTTGCTAGTCAGCTCTACATATACAGACAATCACACTCGCATTCACACAGTTTAGAGTTACCAATTAACCTGAGCATGTTTTTGGAGTGTGGGAGGAAGTCGGAGTACTATAGAGACAATTTTAGTCAAAATAAGTAATATTTGGCTTATTCTAGCGGGAATATCAAGCATTTAAATTTTAACACTTTTCATGTCTCTTAACATCAGCATGCCTCTTAAGTCAGTATCGATTGTCAAAATAGGTTACATCATGGTGAGTGATCCTATCACCCACTGGTAAAATTACATGTAAATCTGTACAGTACTGAAAGAAAGTGGCATTTCTATTTCTGTTAAATAAAAACAGCCAATAGTGGTACTGATGTTGTTCAAAAAAATTCTCATCTGCAACACTACCGAGTTATTGGCAATAGAAACCCTGCACTACATTACTATATCCATTTCAGTCATTATAGTACTAGGAAGCCTCAGTGAATGGGACACACTTGGCTACTGTCCAAAAAATACTACTGGATGTGTTTTTATTACAGATATATCCTGATGTCAGTACTGGGACCGCCAGCGTCAAAGGGGTTTAAGATTCTGAGGGTCATTTTCTGCCTTTATTTAAATAGCTGACAAATGTGGAGAGACGGAGAAAAGATGATACGTAACAAAGGTTAACCTAATCTAAAACCATGACAGTTGTAGTTGCATGGCATCAGCTTTAAATCCCCCGACTAACTACTAGTTGTGGTTTAATGTAATGCAGTTTTACATTATGGGATGTATTATGAATATTTTACAACATTTGTACAATCTTCATGGCCAACGCATAAGTTGCTTGATGTTGCCTTGGAAACCTACAGTTTTTGAGGTGCCATCTTAATGTTGCAGTGGACACATTAAATTTTCTTTACTCAGAAAAAAATCATAAATTCAACATGTTGTCAGAACTAAAACGTCTCATTTACAAGCAAAAAGAAGCCTAAAATTTAACTCTAACCTACACACTACACACAGAGACCTGTAAATAAAAACAGACTTGTTTTTGTCAGTGTGGCTATTTAAAAGTTAAAGGAGGGTGCAGTAATAATATCTAAACATTTATAATATTAAAAAACAACGTAACAGAGACACTGTTTTAGTCTAGACATTGCTCTAATGTCATTTCATGTAACTTTTCAAATCACATAAACCGCTTTATTGACAGGTATGCTAACACAAGAAAGGAAAACTTAATACAGGCAATGTACATATTAAAAGACATGATGTAATTTACAAGCTATATACAGAATAAATAACACAGTTATCATACATTATACAAACAATAAATTAACATGTATAGTTATAAACAGACAGTATACAAGCTGTCAAGATCTTGGGTTGTGTGCAGTTCATTTTGACAATTTTGTTTTGACAATCTCTGTCTCTTGCCATCTTTACTTTCTGCCTCCGTCTGTTTCCCTCCGTTCTGACTGCCCTGATCTATTTTACCTGCATCATGTGAGTCACGTGTGTCTTTCTCCTAATTAGTTCCCTGTGTATATATAGTTTTGCATTTTTACTTTGTTCACCATTTTGGTTTTGTCATCAGTTTTGTGTCTGTGTGTTTGGATTAGTTACCTTTTTGAGATTTATATAGACTTTTTAGTTTGGACTTTTCCTGAACACTCAACTACTTTCTGTTTGCTCATCTGTCTTTGTAACCCTTCCAAGTGTTTTTAAAAAAACACACTTGGAATTTTGGAATTTATTTCAAAAATAAACGTTTCTTTATCACTTTTACCAGCCTGTCTGTTGTGACTGCATTCGGGTCCTTCCCTGCTAATTTGCGATACAGATTAGAAGAGATGAGCAATATACATGAAGTACAAGTGTGTGTGGTGCAACAGTGTATCTTGCATATGAGTGAGACTGTAATGTAAAAGTATTGATACAGCTCAAATATTTATGAGGGTGATGGCATGATGGAAGACACTGCTCCTGTGTCTGATATACTGAGCTCTATAGTGTCACCCAGATTGGAGGAGTTAAAAGAGGGTTGTTGTGAGGGATCTGCAAATTTACCAGCCCATTGTGTGGTTCTTGAAGAAAACAAGCCCTGGTAGTTAGGCAGGGGAGCATAAAAAATATTTTCTGCTGTTTCTATTGTTCACTGCCATGTGTTCCTAGCCTGCTTTGTGGATGCACCAAAGCAGACCATGATGGATGCACACAGGAAGGGTTTGATGACTGCGGTATAGAAGTGCCTCCAATAGCAGACTATATTTACCCAGTTGCTGCAGAAAATGCATTTTCTACTGGGCCTTCATGCACTTTAGGTTTTGAGAAACGGTAGGTCCCAGAAGCTGTTGGATATTGTGAGGGCTAATTCATTTGCATGGACATGGCACAGGTTTTCTGGAGAATTTAGAACTTTCTACTGTGTTTGGGCTCTATCAATGGAAAGCCTGCACAAATCAAAGCATCTTCATAGTCTGGCAGTGGTTTCTTCAATGATAAATCTTTAAATGATGAACTATTAAGGTGTGGATCACAGATGATAGCTTCTCGCCTGAACAAGCAATTTTTTAAAGCACTATTTGTTTTCCTTGTGCTCTGCAATACAAACAGTCCACATGGTCACAAATATTGGGCTGCATGTGCATGTCTGCCGATGGGTCTCTCAACCTCACAGATTTGGGTGGATGATGAAATATACATCGCGGTTACTCATGCAGATGTGGATGCATACATAGAAAGCATGAACTGGTGTAACTGTTTCACAGCCCCTTTCACAGTAGTAAAACCCATTCATGTTTTCAAATAGGTCTTTGTTTCCCTCAGTGGGAGGGGTGTTGTCTTGATGTCTGCAGAGATTTTCAGTTATCCAGGTCATGGTAAACGTAGGAACTTCAGTAGAAAGCAGGCAGACTTCTTTTTTAGGTTCTTGAAAAGGCTTCTTCAGTTCTGACTGATGGGGAGTTTCGGATGTCTACAGTCACTCCAGCTCACGCGACTAATTAACGAGCTCATGTGCCTCAAATGTGAATAGTTGGAAAACCAGGTGCAGGTGGTCTTCAAGAACCTAAAAGAGAAGTCCAAAGAAGTCCAGAGATGTACTTGATGTCTTGCGACTGCACAGTGATGCATGGTCATTAGCCAAAATCTATTTTTCAGTTTGTCAGTGTAGCTTTTTTTACCCACTCCAATCACCTTTGTTAATAGCTGTCTGCCAAGCAATTTTGAAGCAAACTTATTAAAATGTGAATTCTGCAAGTTTTTTTAAAACTACTTTCAAGCAAATAAACTCACCTGCATAGTGTTTCATGTTTCATGCTAGCTGGAAGCAAAGACATTGAAAGAAGCAGAGACAGCTGATCAGTCATGTGAATTAAATGTTTGCTACATTAAACCTTAAACACCAACAAAAGATATTTCCACCTGTCTTTAAGTCTTTTCCAAAAAAAAAGTCTGAAAAAAGCTTTCAGAAGTTTTTTTTTTCAGATTTTGCTTTCTCCATTGGTATTTTTCATCAGTGCTTCAAAATGCACAGAAAAACATGATGAAAACGTGACTAGTGAGCTCCTTGTCTGCTTGCACAGGGCTCTACACCCTCGTCACTATGTATCTATCTCGACCTGACAAAGTTGTTTCAGTTTAGTTGTGGGCTGTGGTAAATCTGGTCGGCTGTATGCGCAGAAGATCTTGGCTGGAATGCACATCTTCACAAAAACTGATGTAAGAGGTCACTGTGTCCATCAATTCATCCAGTTACAGGTTCAAACTATTCCAGTCATTGCAGTCAAAACGGTCTTGCAGTTCTATTTCATGTCACTGCACTTATTTCTTTACTATATGCTGATACAGCGGTGCCCCATTTCCCAGATATATCCAAAAGCCAATGTAATATCACTGACTAGAATGACTAGATTGATGTGGCACTGAAATCATCTTCTCTTCAGATGCTTGGTAATTACATCAGCCAGTTGACAAAAATGCCAGATCAATACAACCTTATGCAGAGAATTATAAATCCTTGACCAAGACACATGGCTGATGTAGGACTCTTAACAATCAAAGTATTCTGCCTTCCATAACTTGCAGTAAAGTGCCTAGGTGTGATCTAACAGTTCCATCTCACAACAGCAACAAAATTTCCTTTTTACTTCACTGTCTGCAATTGTGGAAAAAAACATTCTCCTCCTATAGGTGAGTAGCACAGGAAAGACAGAACAGCTTGTCCTTTTGTGAAGTGTTCCTGAGGTTTTGCTGGTTGTCTTTCTCTGCAAACAAGATTCATGCTCATTTTCATTCTTAATGCCCCACACCTCTCTGGTTGGGCCTGAGGCATTCTTATCTGCCCAAGTTCTCCAAACCAATCAATCCATAGAGACCCTGTTCTCAATCCACTGTAATTCTTCCACTCTCCCGCGAAACAGTTGAATTTCATTCCTTACATTTTAATGAAAACGATCCCTTATTGAAATGTATATGTGACAGTGTCAGAAGGCCAAAATCAAAGAAGAAACCTATGAACAAGAGCCTGTTTACAATCCTGAGGAAATAAATAACTGTGGTCACTTGATTTTAGTTGAGTGTTACCCAAATATATTTGCTTTGTAAAAGCACTTTTCAATTTACATGTCTTTTATACACAATTAAGTCTTGTGGGATTTTAAAACTGAAAAAATGACAAAACTAGGAAATATGATGTTTAAATCAGAGTCAGGCGCAAACAAATGAAAACACTTGGAAATATGATGTTTAAACTATTTTCATTTATAAAGGGAACAATCATGTGTGACAGAGTTGTTTAGGCAGTTAAATTCTTGAAATGTTGCTTCTGTTTGTTCTTACAGCCTTTGAACTGAATAAACATTCTTCACAACAGACTATGAAAGCTGTACGAAGACCTTTTCTTGAAAACTTTTTGAAGAAACCTATAGTTGATCTAGAAGTGATTTTGTGACTCCATGTTGGACAAAGCTGCCTAATCATGACTGGTCCACAGCAGGCAGACTGAGTCACAACAAAAGGGTACTGTTGCATTATGTGCTCATTACTGAGTTCTGATGAGATACAAAAGCAAGCTGCTTTTGTATCTCAAAATGCACAGACCAGCTTACTGAGGTGTTGACGGGCATCTTCAACCTCACACTGACACAAGCAGTCATCCCAGCATGCCTGAAATCTACCACCATCGTGCCCATCCCCAGGCTGAAGAATGTGAGCAGCATGAATTGGACCTCTCCTGGACCACACACATCTCCCACGTCACCAGCAGGGCACAGCAATGCCTTTACTTCCTGAGGATACTGAGGATAGCTGGTCTACCTCGCAACCTCCTCCTGAACTTTTACTGGTGCACGGTAGAGAGCATCCTGATTTACTTATCATGGCGTGGTATGTAGGATGCCACAAGAGAGAGCAGAAGGTCTGACCTACCTGCCCTCAGCCACATCTTTGAGACCAGATGTCAAAGCAGAGCCAGGACCATCACCCAAGACCTGACCCACCCTGCCCTCCACCACTTCAGACTCCTACCCACTGGCAGGATATACAGGACTATTCAGGCCCACACCACAAGATTCAAAAACAGCTTTTTCCCCAGAGGAGTCAAACTGTTAAATGGCCAGTTGGTCACTGACTAGTGGCTTCGACTTTGCATGTCTTTAAACCACTAGAGAGGCTGTTCCTGAAGCACCTCTGCTACATGAATGAGCCATCACTGGCCCCCTTGCTGTTTGCAGAACCGTGCAGCAGTTGTTTCATCACTTGCTAGTGGCCAGCGCCATCTTCAATGCTGCAGTGTGGTAGAGCAGCAGGGTCAAGGCCAATGTTAACAGATTCAATCAGCTCATCAATAAAGCTTGTTCCGTCCTGGGAGTGGAGTTGGAGTCTTTGGTGGTTGTGTCAGAGAGGAACATGCAGGCACATTCATGTGTAATATTTGACTATCATGTTTAACATTTTGAGCTGCACAGTGGTGTAGTGGTTAGCACTTTCGCCTTGCAGCAAGAAAACCCCAGTTTGCGTCCCGACCCTCCCGGAATCTTTCTGCATGGAGTTTGCATGTTCTCCCTGTGCATGCGTGGGTTTTCTCTGGGTACTTCGGCTTCCTCCCACAGTCCAAAAATATGCTGAGGTTAATTGGTTATTCTAAATTGCCCGTAGGTGTAAATACCAGTGTGATTGTTTGTCTGTATATGTTCGCCCCAAGTCAGCTGGGATAGACTCCAGCCCACCCGCGACCCTAATGAGGATTAAGCGGTGTATAGATAATGGATGGATGGATGTTTACCATTTTATTTTTATTTGCAACATTGTGATTACATGTGCAGTATTTCATTTTTATGTACACAATTATCAATGTAATGTGCAGTATTTCATTTTCATCTCATTTTCAGGTGCAATATTTTATCATCATGTGTGATATTACTTATTACCTTAGTATCTGTCAGCATCAGAATCAGAAAAAACTTTATTCATCCCAGAGGGGTAATTAGGTGGGCAAAGAGTGGTACATTAAAAAAGACAAGAGAAAGAAAATACACAAAAAGGTGGGTGGGCAAAAGCAGCCGATAATGTGCAATGGCAGGCCTGCTGCCAGTAACAGTATGAGTAGTTGCTGCAGAGCTAGTAAAGGCAGTAGTGTCATTATCAGTGTCGGAGATGTAAAACAGCAGATTATGTAGAGCAATAAATTTAAAAATAAACTAAAATTAAAACATAGCAAGTATATTAAAAGCAGCAGTTGAAACAGCAGATTGAACAGCAGAATGCACAGACTGGTAATATTGCACAGTGTAAAAGTAAGATTGCGTCTGACAATGACATTGTAATATTCCACACAAGGACACATGAGGAAAGTGTAGCTATTGCATTACTTTTTTTTGTTCTTTTCTGAATATATTTTTAGCTTATTTATTTCGGTATTGTATTCAGTATTCACTATTGTATTTTATCTTATCTTAAAGTAAAGGGATATTCTGCATTATGCAACAGTCAGACCTAAATCCACTTCAGTGCAAAATCATGTTAACATATATGAAGCTTGACAGTTACAATGTGCAGCTGTTGCATTAGAAATAAACAGCTGCATTGATTGGTAAAATTATATATTAACACATCATTAACAGTTGTCTTGCATACATTTTGACATGCCTAGTAACTCGCCATTAAACCACCAACCTGTTGACTGAAGTAGGTGGCATACGATCGCTCCATTTTGTGTGGAAAAAGAGTCACATGTTAGTTTTTGTCAAGCTGACTTCTACAAAGAAAGTCCAGCTATGTCAAACATGTTTCATAGTACAGCCCTCTGACAGCTTCCACTTGTATGAGTCTGTCTTTCATCATGGTTTCACTGTTTTGATCGCGTCCTACACCTTTGGCTTCAAAGACAATGATGCAAACACTTCATCCACATTCCTATTCGTATTTCCTCTTGAATATAATGTTTCTATTTAATGTCAATAGACCTGCTGAATTTAAATTAGGGGAATAGGCCGTGCAGTATCATCTTTCTGCCCAGGCAGCTAAGACCATGGTTATAGTCTCTTGTGGGCAGACACACAGACAGCTGCAAAGACCAGAGGTGCAAAACTGCTGTTATTGTACTGCTTTAGTCCACTTGGTTTCCACTTGAAGGACATGTTCCATTTAAGTGCAGTAGATCGGCATCTACATATTGTGTGCATGCATGTTATTGCTGGGCATGCATGCTATTGCTGTTGTAGTGTAGTAGCTGCATGGACATAATTTTGGGCTGCACATGGATGTCCACAAAGAGGTCCATGTGGTCTCTGGTGAATTTGGGGCAAATGATGAAATGTATGCTACTCTGACCCTATTAAAGGGCAACTCCACCCAAGTTCTGCTAGAAGTCTTTCTAACCATATAGCACGTCTCGGGAGATTGGAAAAATTGTTTTTCAGATTCCTTTAATCCATTACCCTGTCCATCCTGTTACATAACACTGTAGCTGCTTCACTGTGTGCCTGTGCACAATAAATGAGTTTGGCTAAGGTACAGAAGGAGGGCACAGAGGCAGGATTGATATCAGGTGTCACACTCAGTGCCAGTCTGCCTGCAGGTGTCTGTCTGGGCAGATGGAATCTCAGTATAATGAACCACATCTAGAGTGTCACAGAAAGCTGTGTAGCCAGATCAAGGGCAAACTCCAAAGGACACAACTCCAGCTCAACCACGGCGAGTCAAACTCTCCTCCAAAGCTCAACTTTTTCACAGAGTTTTGGCGGTGACTCATTGGCCTTTGTGGTCTTTGAACAGCATGTTTAATCTGAGTTGCACTGCTTGTAAAATTGACCTTTAATACAGTACTCAATTAAAATCCCTATTGAGTGTAATTCAAAGTGTAAATCTTACTTTGAAAGTGATCAATATATAGTGGTATTTAAAAACTATATGTTTCGCAATATGTAGAAAAAATATAAAGTCAGTAGGCTTTCAAACTATACTGAATTAAACTCTAAGGTGTTATAGGAATACATATATTTTTAAAATACTGTCGTTATCTTACCAAAACATGATTTAATAGACGAAAAATGTTAACTACTTACTACTCTATTCTTAACCCTGCAATTTCTTGAAAGGATGGTAAAAACTGAGTGCTCTGTAAATGCATAATTTTTAAAATGTTGTTATTTCTCCTGGATTAATCTTGCTTTTTATATACAAATTGAACCAAAAATATAAAGTTTACAACTTTATTTTTTTTTGGTTGATCTGCAACTATTTTATGAATAAAGTATTATTTCAGTATTATTTAAAAATGAAAACACTAAATTACTAGTTTCAGCTGCAATATGAGTATTTTCCTGCAGTACTTTGATAAGAAACTGAATATCTTTGCATAAAAAATTAAATGGTAAAAGATTTGAAATAATGGAAAATTGTTCAATAATTTAAAAAAGGTTCATTTCAGCAATGTTAAAATCAGCATTAAGTCAGCAATGAAAGGGCAATCACACCAGTTTCTGACAGAAGCCTCTCTTGCAGCATATCTAAAACTGATTAGGAGCCAGTCTGATGTGGACAGAGATTGCTTGTTTGTCAGAACTAACAGCCATTAGGAACTGCTGTCTGACTCTTAGTTTCCCCACTGGAAAAATAACTGGATAGATGTTTCCATGGATAGAACTTTCTTCACAGCCCCATGCAGAGATGCCTCTTACAGTGCCGGAGAGAGTGGCAATATGCAGAACTCAAAGTACTGCTGTTTGATAACCTCAGCATACCTTTGGACTGTGGGAGGAAGCTGTAGTACCCGGCGAGAACCCACGCTGGGACAGGGAGAACAAGCTGATCACAGACTGTAGAATTTTTTGATCCCAAATTTGCTGGAATGATAGTTACTGCATCACTGCCAGTGTCCATTTCAGTAGTTTCTGACTCTGTTTCAGAATTTTCAGAAGCACCAGGGCATGCACAGTGATATATGACCTGAGGAGTCGATTTTGTTTCACACAGCACTAGCTCACAAGCTCTCTTTAATGGCTTCACAAAGACTAGTTATGGAAACCTGTGTACTAGACCCCTTTTCAGCTGACCATTAGTATAGCTAAAGTCACTGGAGTCATTCAGTGATACAAACACTTTGGTCAGTGTATCCATTCCTAAGACCTCATTTGCATTTATAAGTTTTGGAATGACTGTATAACTGTATCACAAAACTCATTAAATATGCCAGTTTCTCTCACACTCTTCCCCTAATGCCTTTGGTATATGTCCAATAGCAACTACTATAGTATTTTGCTTCTTTTGCTATCAGATCTACACCATCAATTCTCAACAACAATTGAAGATGACCCTTTTTTGCAGCTGCTGTTTTTAGCAGATCTGCAGCATTAAAGGTTTCTCACTGAACCAACCATTCCTTTTTTCATTTTCTCGAATTGGTTTCACGAATATGTTGTTCTTTGTTACAAATCAGACACAGTTCAGGGAAAAAGTCTTTGCGGTAACCCTGCCTAGATCTGGCAGTATCCTTTGAGCTCATGCGTTTTGGCCTTGGTTCACAGGTTGATGAAGCAACACTATCTTCAAGTTGAAGTCAATATCGTCACTACTGACAGTAGGCCTACATTCCTTTGTTTTGCTGCATGTATTTACCTGCTCAGCACTATTGCCATCACAATCAGTGCCTTGTGCCACGCTTCTGGCATTTACCAACTAAATCCACGACTATGCAGTGTTGTATGCCATCTCCATCTATCCACTGGTCAGTGCACTCCACCATTTTTGGCAACACTTGTTTGAGAAATCGGTGGAATAGTTCCATTTTCTTCCATAACAACATGAATACAACACACAAACGAGGCTTCCATCATATTTGTTTTACACACATTAGATGAGTCATCTGGGTAATCCTCAGGTATCTGAGTCATTCTACTGGCTAAGAGGCTGTGTAGAACCACTAAGTGCAAAATATCCAAATCACAATTAACTTGATTTGGATGTGATAATTAGGTGACCATTACTAATTAGTGTGCAGGTAAATTTTGGCAAACATTGCATATTAATGTTTAAACATACAAACTCTAACACCTAAATGAAAATTGTGTAGTTCCCTGATCTGAAGGTTAAAACTTAACCTTCAGATCAGGACTTGGAAATGGCAGACATGAGAACTAGAAGGCTTGTTTAAGTCCACAGATCTAGGCAGAGAGAGGCAATGAAGCACACAGCAGAGTCCAAAGGATTTCCAAGGAGGTGAGGATGGACAGTTGTGTCTAAGTCGATGATCTGGCAGAGTGAGGTCTGAGCTTAGGGTTTTACTGAGTAAATAAAGGATGACTTCCAGACATCCCAGAAACTAAAACAGTACGAAAACAGCTGGCTGAGTGGAGGAGGTCTGAAGGAGGCTAACAGCTAAATAAAAGAGTCCAAAACAAACAACACAGTCTGGAGGGCAGTCCAAAGACAAGAATATCTGATGGCGTCGTCCCAGCAGATGGACGACAAGCTTGTTAGGCAGGCAGGTCCACTCTGGAGTGCAGAAATGGGAATTAAACACTTTGGAGGGTCTGCTGGAGGTCAATGGCAGTGGAGATGGAACCCTTTGGGAGGCTGGGCTGGAAGCCAGCAAACTAAGAATAAATTGTGCATGTACGTTTGTGGTACAGTTAGATGTATGACTGTTATGATTCTGTATGTGTGACCATATTTGGGAAGAGCCACATATGACCTACATCAGTAACTGTGTGGCTACTTTGTCAATAAAGCTGGCATTAAAGATGAAAAAACTATTTCAATGTAAGCTAATAATGAAGTGTTTTTTAAAACTGATAACCACAAATGACCACTTTTTGTTATCTGTGCTCTTTCTGGTTTGTTATTACTCAACTAATTGCAAATTTCTTAGTTTATAGTTACCTTGGGCTATGGCTGGTTGAATTACTAGTTAGTCACGACTGAGTATGATATAGGAGTGCGACGAGAAATTGACGTATTCAGTTAAAATTGATGACCAAATTGCATTTCACTGTCAGTTAGATGACATCATCATGTGTGTTTTTTGGACTGAGTCAGTTTTCTTTGATATTTAGGAATCCAGATCTGTCAGGATGGTGTGAAGTTTGTGATATCAAGAGGACACTATGAGAAAGCAGACCATCAGAGTGCAGACATCCAGAATACAACTGGGCCTAGTTTAACCAATATGCATCTTAGATTCAACCCCCCAGTCGGTATGAATCTGTCTGTCTGTCAGTGTGCAACATTACTCAAAAATGGAACAACAGATTTGGATGAAATTTTCAGAGAAGGTCAGAAATGACAAAAGGACCGCCTCCTTAGATTTTGGCAGTGATGCGGCTTATAGTCTGGATCCACAGATTTGTTAAGGATTTCCTATTGCAAGATAGTGGCACATGTCACTGTAACTATGGCAACAAGTGAACGCTACATCAGCTGCCTACTGATGATCACATGATTGTGATGGATCCGACTACAAATCCACCACTGTAAACTTATCGGTACTTATCCGTCGGAAATGATACAAGGAACAATTGATGAAATTGTCAGGATGTTTCCGAGTCCCATCAATTCCCACCACCTGCTACATATTTAAGTCCCATGATTCGGATCCGTATATAACGTACTCATGCATAACACGCCTGTACTCAGCGCAACGGCATTTCTAACAATGCCATATGGGGGAATGAGCAGCCTTGATGGAGTACTGCGCTCTCACTTTTCTTGTTTGTTTTGTGTCAGTAGCTAATAAATGTTTTGTGTATAATTAATGCTAGTAATGTATTTCTATGTTTGAGAACTGGATGTCAATTGAATCAGAATTCACAACTTCTGATGATAAGACTGACTACACTGTTCTGCCTTGGCGGTACTCTAAGCGCTTTATAATGTTTCTCATTCATTCATCCACCCACCCACACACACCCCCACACACACACACACACACACACACACACACACACACACACACACACACACACACACACACACACACACACACACACACACACACACACACACCAAAGGAATACAATAGAATTCCTTTTATTGTCATTGCACATTCTTTGTGCAAGGAAATTAATCAATAATCCTCCAAATGCAGTATAAATAAATACAAGGTGCATAAAATTAATTTGCTACAAGTCACTTAGGTCTCGACAGTTTGTGTGAGTTTTGGCAGAGTTCATTTCTTTTATGACTCTGAAGTAGAAGCTGTTATTCAGTTTGTTTGTCCATGATTTGATGGACCTGAAGCGTTTTCCTAAGGATAGTGGGTCACACAGATGGTGTCCAGGCTGGGATTGGTCCTTAAAAATGTGGTTAGTATTAATGATGTTTAGTTTTATAAAGCCTGGCAGTAATCATAAATGGATGTGGCTGGTGAAATTGAACCCAGCTGCCAAATGGATTTGGTCATTTGGTAGATTAGTAGATGAGGGGGCAGTTAGTTTTTCACAGAGGGCAAGATGGAGCTGGACAGCATTTATCCTTCAATAAATTAAATCAACATTCAAAAATTGCATTTTGTGTTTTCTTGGGTTAACTTTGTCTTATATCAAAATTTGTTTGACTACCTGAAAAATCTAAGTGTGTCAAGCTGTCTGCCCCTGGAGCCAGGTAGTGGCAGTTCTTTTTTTCTTCTTTCCCTCTATCTTTCTCACAGGTGGCATATGTGCATGGAATTGACGGACAGGTGCTGCCGCTCCACTCAGCTGGGATTGGTGAGCAGGTGGGAGCAATCAGTCATTGGCCGTCTCCTCCTGCATATAAGCAGACGCTCCACTTCAGTCCATGTTGGACCGTTGAACCAGTCACGTCAGCATTCGGTAACCTGTTCAAGTCTGGCTCTTCTACCATAACCTATGTCTCATTGAACTCTTTTCAGTTTGGGCTCCCACCTGCATGTACTAACCCAGCCCCCCCGTCTCAGTGGTAACCTCTCAGCTAAGTCCCCACTTGATCATTGAACCAGCTTGTGTTATGGTTACCGTTAATTCTAGTCATTTCTAGTGAAGCCGAATTGTTAGTTTTTCATGTTTAGAGTAAACTCTGTATTTACTAATTTTGCTTCCTGCCCAGGTGATACCTTACGTGGATTGTTAGAAAATCAACTGGTATTTGAATTGACTCTTGTAGCTCTAGTCTGCCCTCCTGCTAGCGGGAGCTCTGACCAGTTCTATTACTTGACCAGTACTTCCAGTTGTAATTCTGCCATCCATGTCTGCAGTTCTGTTTTTTGAGAAAATTGTAATTAATATTGTTCCTTTGCCTACGCTTTATGTCATGTCTCTTTACCTTTCTTTTGAGCCTCTGACTGGGGGATTAATAACAAAGTGATTAATATGCAACCTGTAGAGAGTGCCAGTGCTTTTTCACAGAACTATCAATATCCTTGGATGAAACTGACTCATCTGAAAAAATAAAAAACATGACTGGGAGCTGTCAACTGAAGAACACAGTGCAAGCCCATTGCTCATATAGGCATAACTGCTTTCACACCCCTTAGCTGAATCCAAAGTCTGTAAATATAAATTATATTTAACTAATTGGGGGGTGAGTAGGGAAATATACCAAAAATACCACATACCAAAGAATTTTGGATGCACCAAAACTGCAGCATGTAATAAAATTGTGCCCCAGTTGTAATTGTTTGCCTGAGAGAGCTGCAGCACGCAAGCAATATGTCATTCACATATTAGACAATACGCCAAGTGATGCAATGACACACAAAATCTAAACTAATAACAGCTTATCAAACTGTCCAAATAATTAACAGTTCAATTTATTTCTGATTTCTTAAATGGTGAAACTGAAAGCTCAAGAGTAAACCAAAGCACAGCCAAGATGTAACAAGATGTTTACCTGCATCTGATAATCTGTGACAAATCCTCTGATGTGGTGAAAAGTACAGTGTGATTTGCTGTTAGATCTTAATTGATCCTTTTTCTATGTCAGGGATGAATAATAATTACACTAATTACTGAAGTTACTGCTGTTGTTCCGTGCATAAATTCATGTAGCACTTTCTCTTTGGAGACACTTGTGGATCCTGCCAATGTATGATGCTCCGGGTCTATAATAAACTAAGAGAAAGAAGTCATAGTTTGAAACTAAACTGCCATTCTCTGACAACCCACTTGTCTAATGTGAAAACATCTAGGTCTACACAGTGTCACTTGCCACTGCATTTATAATTATAAGAATGAATAAAGTTACTGGCACTGTTGTCCCTCTTGCACAAATGCACTGCATGCACTCTGTTTTTACTGCAGTAACATTTTATGATCCTGGACATTTCATTTTGTAGCCCAATAGATTTGAAATTGTAGAGCAAAGTGCTTGGGAAAGGTGCACTGTGGATTTAGCACACAAACTGTGTATTAAGCTGTGATGTTTTTGGAGGAATATTGATGCTAAAATGTGGGGAAAAAAGCCCTCCATAAATCACATCACACAACTCAAAGTGCATCTGTGCCTATCTGTGATTTTGATGGTGCAGTTCAGGTTTGTGACATGTTAAAAGCGATAGTGACACGTTACTTGGTCCAACCTAGTCAGATTGTCAAGAGCTTTTACAAAAATGTGATTATAGTCATCATCCAGACATGAAGCTGACACAAGAAGTTGCCATCAGTTTAACAGAATGGAGTTCATGTCTGAACGGGACTTTAGCTTGCAACAGTAATTCTGTCTAAGCATAGCCATTTGACATCACTGCCCTTTACGTATTTTCACCTACTTGTGTGTAAAGTAATCTCAGCCTGACATTGCTTGTCCTCATGATTTTATTCATACTGGTTGTGTTTTGTTGTGATTGTCCTATTAAGCATGAACTGTTGTACAGTGATCTCCTCCTGTACTACCTTTCAATTCTCATTTTTCAGGTCTTGCACAAACACACAGCAAAGGACCACCATCACATTTAAAGACACTATGTAAACATAGCAGTCACGCCTATGTTTGTTAGTGTAACAACAAAATGGAATGAATTAATAAATAGTAACAGTAACATTTTGTACAGAAACCCAAAAGTAGCACTTCCTATAAACTGGGTTCACTATAATTGTTTGTATACATACACAATGTCAGTGCTTAACTATGTTCAATTTAATTTTTTTAAAGAACTACTGTACATTTTTTCACACTTGATTTCCAGCCTGTCACAGTAACAAAGTAGTGAAGAGTAACCAAATCTCCTTTTACCATGTGAGAAAATGAATACCTGATAACACTTAGTACTGATTGTGGCATATATGAAAGCTGTTAGTTACATAGGTGTGTGGGTTTACAATGCAGTTCTGTGTTTATGTTTCCCTTAGGCACAGCTGAATGTGTCAAACAGTGAAACAGAGCTGGCATTGATCCACAGCAGCTTTATGGGCTCAGCTACAGCAGCTGTGCTCTGCATTATTCTTTCCTTTATCACGCAGGGTTTAGTGCTGCTGCAGTCAGTAAGTCTCCAGGCTGAACAACTGGGTACTCAAATGCTCACAGCCACTTAGTACCCAGAAGGAATACTTACTACCCAGTTGTTAAGCCTGGAGAATGTTATGTGCAAATATAAATTCCACCATTGTAAAATCTAAGTAGATGTTTTGAAGACTGAAAACTCGCATGCAAAAATGGAAACCCAATCCTTTGAGAGGTTTGTAGCCAGAGTGGAAATATTTAAACTTTACTGCTTTATATTTTTTCTGTCTTGTCTATTATTATCAATAATGCTCTCGTGGTTTCCATCACAAATTGACATCTTGACTACAAATAGTTATTCTTTGTCCAATCAAAAAATCCAAAAACAAAATGTAAATATTGACTAAACTTAAATTGACTTAATCAGCTAATCATTAAAGACTCACAGTTTTCCATGCAAAAACATTCTTAGACTTTTTTTTTCAGACTAACACAACTTTAAGGAGGTTCAAAAATATATGAGAGGCATTAAGAAGACATCTACACTTTTGTTTGTACTAGACAACTCAGTGTGGTTTTCGTCTAGCTGTGAGGTGGAGTGTGTGTGGAGCTTGAATGGCATCAGATCGATGTGAATCTAAAGTTTCAGAAGCCTGAGCCCCCACTGGAGATCTCACTGAGGGCTGAGGAAAGGCCGGACAATTGACGAGCAGCTACTCTTACCTTTATTATAGCCTCGAGTTCATCATAGGACACACACGGGTGCTTTTGCAGGAAGGCTGCCTTCTCTGCTGTGATTGTGATCTTTTGGTTATCTTCAAAGGGTTGCTCCAGTGCCCGGAACACCAAGCCCCCTGCCACGAGGTACGCCACCACCACCACAAACACCGCTAGCACCGTCTTCAACTTCATCATAGTGAAAGGGGCTGAGCCATCAGCCGCTGCCTCCATGTTGGCCACCATGGTAGTGGGACGGGAGGAGACAGAGAGTCGTGGCAAAGCACAACCCATCGGATTCTGCATCGTGGCCACACTGGCCTGCACTAAGCTGGACTGAAGCATACCTGGCTGCACCTTCTTTGGGGGAACCAGGTTGGTCTGGACTGCCACTGAAACAGAAGAAAAATGAAGACGAGTGTGCTGTAGTATCTGCATGATATAGTGATGTCAAATGTTGCTAGTAAGCACTCTGATATATAACAGGTAAACAACACAAATTTGAAAAAAATTTCAAATATATGTTAATATTTTTTACACAGGAGGAGATGGACAAAAAGAAAAAAGCACTTAAGGAATTTATGGCAAACACATTAACAGTGGTGGAATGTAGCTAAGGACATTTATTCAAGCCTTTAAGTAAATTTTAGGGCACTTGCACTTCACTTATTTTATTTTCATGCCGTTTTACACTTCAACTCCACTGTAAATATTTTTGCTTTTCTCCACTGCATTTACCTGACAGCTTTAGTTTCTAATTTCTTTGCAGAGTTAATACTTTAGCAAACAAGGCACCACATCCTTAAGCGTCTGGACTCTGCAGGAACCTGTACTAGGATCCTGTTTCTGGATTTTCTCTGCATCCAAGGCAGCTGTCCTGGTTCTGCTGCAGGACAAGCTTTCCCAGATGCATGAGCCTGTCTCCACCTGCAGGTAGATCACTGACTTTCTGTCTGTCAGAAGTCAACAAGTAAAGCTGGGGAAGAATGTCTTTAGCCCTTGGGCCATCACAAGATGCTCCCAAGGTTGCGTCCTTTCACTTTTCCTCTTCTCTCGGTCTACCAATAGTTTGTGGGATTTTGAGATTGAACAAATATTAAAATTAGGAGAATAGGATGTTTAAACCATATTCCAGTACAAAAAATGATAAAAGGGGAAAACATGTCAACTGAATTCATCTATATTGGATGATCCTGTCTAAACTGCAATCCAACAGAAGCCCATATAAGATGACAGAAGTACAAGATGTCTCTCTTTCTCTGCACTAGTGAGTTCTAACCAAGGTTATGCTGAGCTAGCAGAAATGTAGAAAAGGAGGTGGTCAAACTTTTGATATAATTGTACATCATACGCCCACCAGACATGAATGAATTCAAACATAATGATGATAGAAATATCCTGATTGTTGTAAGACAGCGGGTTGTGGTTTTCCAGGATGGAAGAGGGGTATTAGAAGAACTTTGCATGAGTATATAAGACAATGTAACGCTTATGGAGTCCATTAAAATCTTGAGATTTTGCTCATGTTTGCTCTTACAGCCTCTGTATTGAATGAACCTTATTTGCATCAGACTCTGAAGGCTGTTTGAAGGCTTTTCTTTCGAGAACCTTTGTTTGAAGACTAACATTTGATTCAGAAGTGCTTTTTGACTGCATGTTTGACAAAGCTGCCGGATCATCACTGGCCTTAGCCGGCAGACTGAGTCACAACATTTATTGGCAGAATAGCGTTACTTTTTAACCGACAGCTAAGTAAGGAAAAGATGGTTTCTACCTTGCTGACATGTTTCAACCATGTCTGCAGTCTTCCTTAGAGCGTCATCTGACATGTGATGACGTGTCGTTTTTATCAGGTGACTGGCCTGACAGATTCTGACAGATCTGTCAGGCCCTCCATTAGGTCCATGAAAGCAACTGCTGCAGGGATTGTGGACTATAAAAACATTAGTACCTGTGCTGGATTAGCTGTGAGATCTTCCAAGTGCAGTTGCAGTTATCCCACCAAGCCCAGTCTTTTGGGGTGTCAGAGGGATTGGAAACAGCAGGATAAAATAGAAGACTCCTGAATCCATGGCTGCGCATCACAGTCAGCCCAAGAAAAGTTGAGCAGGGAAATCAGGAAGTGAGGCTACAATACTAAACCCGCCAGAAGAAGGGGAATCAGAGAGGCCAGAATATCACCTCAAAAGAAGCAGAAGACCTAAATCTGGAGTGACTGCTGGAGAAATAACAGCACTAATAGGATTAAGAGAAACCTACAAAAGAACCAGAAATACTTAAAGATTTTATATGGGTGGCTAAATTGACGACAAGAAGAGCAATGGTTGGCTGGACAACAACAGAGCGGTGGAGTTAATAACATGCCACCTAGATCACAAAAAACAAATTGAAAGGTGTATGAGAAAATGGCACAATAGAACAGCAGGGAATCGTCAGTGGCTACTAAGGGTATCTTTTACATGGCGTACTGCAATGAAGTGGAATACAACATAAAACACCATACGGTGAAGGACACTAGCAGCCAACAAGAAGATAAAAAAGCCGAAGAAAGTGCTGAGGTGGTTTAAACTAGAAGGAGAGAGACACCTGCAATCAGTTTGAGCAATGAGGAAGATCCTGTAGAATGAAACAGCAGATAAGATGGAATTTTTTCCATCTTATCTGATGGGAAAAAAAATACTGTCTGATGGACAGTAAAGCTATGCAAATGCCACTCACTGTCATGGCTTCCCCACTTACAATCAAACCTCCACCATATCCAAATGAGATTTAAAAAAGACCCCGCTGACCCCAATACTGTAGGGCAGTTTGTGGTGGGCGGAGCAGAGGCTGAGGAGAGCAGATCTGAAGACGATGACGTCAAACACAAGGGAAATTCACACTGATGGTACAAGAAGGTGTAGAAAAGAAAAGGAAGAGAAAGATGTGTAGGATCCACCAGCCATTATTACACAGTCAAACAGGACAAGAGTAGATTTTGTCTGTCGCTTTCCTGCCCTGGGTTTAACATCTTCACAGCCACAGGTTGGAGATGGGGCTTGCTTTGATCAGTGGAGCCCAGACACCAAGACACTGCAAGCAAGACCCTTTCCAGATCTGGTACGAGGATGCAAAGTAACGTATCAGCAGGAGAGCACAAGAGTAGATTTTAAAGGATTCCCTTACACAGACCTCCAGGAGGTAAATTAGGTCTGTCTCAGCCAAAAGACTGGTTTAAACCCCCAGCCGCTATCAGGCCTACAAAGGACCAAATGGCTGCTAATAAACATTTGGATCGATTCCTGAGCCATTGAAGGGGAGCTCAGGAACCTGCACGACAACTTCAAACACATTCTACTCACTGACAAAGGAACTCTGGACTCATGTCAGAACAAAAGAACACAATCATTCCACAATTCTGGATTCAACTCCTTTTTATGTACATCAATTTCACAGGACAGGTCGCTGTAGCGGTTCCTCAAGGCAGGACAGAACTGCGGTTGGCGGAATGCGGAGGATGAACTGAGGATCTGGCGATGAGTGGAGAGCAGAGCCAGGCTTTATGGCAATTGCTGATGAGCTCAGATCCACTGCAGGTGTGGTGGTGTAGCAGCTGCTCTCCATCCATGCTGCTTACCAGCAGCCAGGAGGGCAGCAACAGTGGGGAGGTACCAACAGCCACAGAAGCAAAGGAGGCAGAAGTGAGGAAGAGAGAGAGAGGGGAAAAGAGGAAGACAGGGAAGAAGACAGAAGGGGGGACCCTTGAAGAAGGTAACAGTCTGCCTCCAGAGGCACCAGATGGGGATCAGACATTAAGACGTATGGCCATATTAAAAAAAATAAATAAAAAAAAAATCTGTTATATTTGGATAGATACTTTGAAACTCCAGAACACTGTTATATTTGTGATAAAGTATTTCATGTTAAAAAGTGTTCGATATGTTTTGTTTTGTATTATTGTGACATGCAGCTACATCAGTGTCTGAAAATGTCACTTGTTGACTCCTGCATTATCAACTCTTTTGCTAATGTGTGCTCAAAGATGGTACTTTTCATGATGTCTTAATTTATTTTTCATATTTCAACTCACCCATAATCAGAGACTTTGATCTGCTTGTCCAATATTGCAGGTTCTGAATTAATGGCATGATGAAAAATTGAAATTTCAGGTGTTTTTCTTTCATTGAACCCGAGATGCTGTGGTTCAAACATAGTCTCAAATAAACACTGCATACTATTACATAGTTTCCAAAAAATGTGAAAGCCCCCTGATTCAGCTGCATTTTGCTGGAAGATGTATGAAGAGCCTTGTCATTAATAAACCACGTGATTATTCAGTTAAACAAAACAATAACTGTCAGATTTAACGACAAAAATAACCATAGGTTTATTTTTAAACCTATGATTACTGGCTTATCAGAATTTTCATTGTTGGCTTCGAAAACACTACTTACACAGGAAATCTTAATTTAATTTCAACTCACTTGCTTTACAGAGCTTTTGACTGCATCTCATAGTACTGTTAATAGATTTCATCTCATTGGTGTCCCTCATTAAATGTTAATCTACTAAAACCGACATATTGCTATAATGTCACACCTTCTGCTGTGTTCCTGCTGTGCTGCCAGTGACAGCAACATTGTTATAATTTCACACATTTCCTGAGGGAAAAGTTGTTTGTTTTTTTAATGACGTTATTTTAACAGAATTCTCAAAATGAAACCAACTGCCTCACATAACCAGAGAACTAGCAAGCACCCCTACTATGTCATACATAGATCTATCCACACTATGTACTTCTGTTCTTGCTTTACTGTCTCTAGAATGACAGTGCTTACATTGATGTGTTTGGCTGTTGGTTTGTCTGTGTTTTTTCTTTGTTTCTATACAGTAAGCTATATTAAGTGATTTATTTTGAGGCTGTGGTTCCAAAATGTCTAAGCAATGGCAGCTGTGGAAGCTAATGGGAATCCAAATAAGCAAACAAACACAGTAACAGCGCTTTGGTGTGAATGTTGATTAGCTTTCAGTGGCTGACAGCGGGGGGAAACAAAAGAGGGTTATTTCAACATTTCCCTAATTTGTCCACAGAACAAAAAGGCAGTTATGCAACAGCGCGTTAGGGGGAATCGTGATGGCTGTGCAAGAAATTTCATTGTCACCAAGCACACCTATGAAACCAACAGAATGGACCGCTTTGATTTATGTAACCAATCACCCGCATTACGTATAGAAATGCACTTTCTTTGCACTGCTCATATGCAGATGGTGCATGGCGCTTCAGAAATCAGAGAATTAATGGTGTGGGACCAACACTTGGAAAAATGTGAAAGGGGTCGTCGCGGGTGCTGAATATAAATGAGCTGAACGGACTACAACAGCTGGGTTAACATGTGCCGTTGCTGAAGCTGTAGGTGAACGTGACACACATGCATTATTTGCAGGCATCTACCACGGCGGTTGATGAGGTAATGTTTGAGCCCGGCCTCTACACTGCATTATACCAAAGCTGCTGTTAACTGACACCCTCCGGCTGGATCTTCATGGAAGTCCTTCTTGCGGTCATGTTCAGCCTTTCTTCGCTCTGAATCCTTTCTCGGGTATTCTATGAACACATGATCCCATCCTCACTGCACGCCACCGTTAAGACGCGGCTGCAGCATTCTCCAGTAGTAAACTTCAGCACGCAGCAATAGCCTGTGTTGTAGCATATTTATCTGGAAAGTTCATTCCTGGTCAGATTTGATCTGTGATGAGCAAGCCTTCATGAGCTGCCTAGTTGAAGCAATCACACAGGCCAAGTAGAGAACAGCTTCAGTGACTATAACGTCTTATATCAAAACATGCAGTGATGAGATTATTTAAACGTGAACGTTAATCAAATGTACTGCAGAATGGAAAGGGGAATTGCAATATGATGAGCAAATCTGCCTTAAGACAGTCTTTACGGGAATATTTAAAAAAAAACACACAAATTGATGGTCTAACCTGGTGGAGGGTTCATGTTCCCTGGTTTTCTTGGATTCTCAGTCGGAAACTTCATCTTGATTTCTCTGTCTCTGCTCTTCGTGGGAATAAATGTCGTTTAATCTCTCGGAGCGGCTTTAGTCGATTCCGACCACTTTAACCGAGACAGGATGGAGAACGGCAAGGAGTAAAAACACATTATCCGCAGCGCGTGGTTCCGTTCTGGTGGCTGAACGTCTGGTTGGATGAAGCTCGTCTCCTCGTTTACTGAAGGCGATCTTCAGAAGCGCACCCCCACCGGTACCGCATCACCGTCTGCATTGTGTGGCCAAATAGTAAACACCAGGGACACACGCAGCTGGAGACGATACTCCACTGAAGAATCTAACGTTTACATTGCGAGTGTTTTTTTTTCCCCTTCTTTTCTTCCTATTTTGTATTAACGTCAAGATGCAGCTGAACAGCGACTATGCACTGCGGTTAGTCGAGATTCACCACTCCCAGACGCAGAGCTGCTTCTGGTGTTTTGGTTGGGTGTCGGATGCTGTGGCGTACCGGTGTGGCAGGCGTCTGCTTAGAAGACAGGGCGTCAGTGCACTGAGAGGAAAGAAAGAAAAGAGGGGATAGCAAAAGGACCGAAGAGACAGAGGGACAAATGCAGAACTAGAGCAAGCAAAATTCGTTTTGGCGTTCATGTTGGCACCATATAGCTGTTTTTGTGAAATAAATTTAGAAATATATAAAGCTATGAAGTCTGATGTTCGTTTGAAAATACTTTAATTCTTTTAACATATGTTTTCCAGGTGTTTAACACTTTTGCCACTAGTCCAATACAAACACTGCAGTGTCTCTGAGCAAGTCTTTGTCTTGTGCAGGAGTTTGAATTTTATGTTGCCTTAGTATATACCAGATGAACCTCTAATTCAAGTGGCTCTGCTCTTCAGCTATTTTTTCAGGTGTTTTGTATTTTTCAGGTCACAGGGTGGAGGACACAAACATGGTATTCCAGTAAAACAATGTCCTTTATTTTCCTTCCAATATGTTAAGGTTAGGTTAATGACTGAGTATAATTAAAACTCTGCCTACTCCTATACAGTGCTGTGAGAAAGCATTTGCAATTGCTTTACAGAAATCTTCTATTCTGAATATTTCTCACACTTAAATGTTACAGATCATCAGACTAATGTTTATATTTATTTAATATTAGACAAACCTGCAAAACCCACAAAATGCGATTTTCAAATGAGCATTTTTTAAAAAGATTTATTGAAAACCCATGTTGTCCTTGTGAGAAAGTAGTTGCACCCCTAAACCTAATAACTGGTAAATGTTTGTGATTGCTTGTGATCAGTATTTTACATCATCATGGAGGGATTTTGACTCATCAGTCCACAGGATGTTATCCCAAAAGTCTTGAAGCTCATCTAGGTATTTTTTTGCAAATGCATGACAATGTTCTTTTTGCTCAGGAGTGTTTTGCACCTTGCAATTCTTCCATTGATGCCTTTTTTGTCCAGTGTCTTCCTTATTGTGGAATCATGTAAATGGACCTTAACTAAGGCAAATGAGGCCTGCAGATTGTCTGACGTTCATCTGGGTTCTTATGTGCTCTCTGAGAAATGTTGGTAGGCCGGCCGGCCCTGGGAAGGTTCACCATTGTTCCATGTTTTTCCATTTGTGGATAATGACTTTCACTGTGGTTCTCTGGAGTCCCAGAGCTTTAGAATAGAATAAAATATGCTTTATTGTCATTATACAGTGTATAACGAAACTGGAACGCTTCTCCTTGTCTGTGCAAGAAATATAAAAAAATAGTGCAAAACAGTCTATTTACAAATATACATATAAATAACAGTGTGAATATAAATAGCAAAGTGAATGAGGTAGTTGTGTATATTGCACATTTTACATTATATTGTTGGCTGGGTGTGAGACATGAGACGTGAGAGTTCAGGGTGGTGATGGCTCTCAGAAACAAGCTGTTTTTAAGTCTGTTTGTCCTCACTTTAATGCATCTGTAGCGCCTTCCAGAGGGCAACAGATCAAAAAGCTGAGAACCGGGATGTGAACTGTCCTTGATGATGTTCTGAGCTCTGCTGAGGCACCAGGTGGACTAGATGTCCATGAGGGAGGGGAGAGGACAGCCAACAATCCTCTGTGCTGCTTTGACTGTCCTCTGAAGCCTCACTCTGTCTGCATCAGTGCAGCTTCTGTACCAGGTGGAAATACAGTACATCAGCAGATTCTCTATGGATGAGCTGTAGAAGGCCAGCAGCAGCTTCCTGTCCAGGTTGTTCTTCCTGAGGACTCTCAGGAAGTGTAGCCGCTGCTGAGACTTCTTTATGACAGCTATGATGTTGTCTGTCCAGGAGATGTCATCAGAGATCTGGACTCCCAGGAACCTGAATGTGTGGACTCTCTCCACACACTCACCATTGATGTAGAGGGGGCGGGTCGGTTCTGTTCCTCCTGAAGTCCATGATGATCTCCTTTGTCTTTGAGGTGTTTATTGTCAGGTTGTTTACTGAACACCAGGTTGTGAGTTTCTGGACCTCCTCTCTGTAGGTTGTCTCATCTCCCTCTGAGATCAGACCGACCACTGTGGTGTCGTCAGCACATCTGATGATGATGTTGTTTCTGTGGGCTGTTCTGCAATAGCAATGGCTTTGTAAATTTTTCCAGACTGATAAATATCAGTGACTTTGTTTTGCATCTCTTCTTGAATCTCTTTAGAAGATGGCATCGTGCTGTTTTTGAGACCCTTTAGCTATTTCACAATAGGTTCTATTTGGAGATATTTTAGGTCAAACTGAACCCAGTTGCCAAATGAATTTGATAGTTTTGTAGGTAAAGAGGCAATTACTTTTTCACCAGACACCATTTTTCTTTCTAAAAAATAAAACCATCATCGTAAAACTGCATTTTGTGTTTTCTTGGGTTATTTTTTAGTCTTACATTATAATTTTCTTGATGATCTGAAACACTGGCATGTGACTAATATGCAAAAATAGAAGATTTCTGTACTGGGGCAATACTTATTCAAGCCACTGTACATGCTAAATCATGACAGTTGCAGGCATAAAAATGATCTGGAGAGATAAAAGTTGAATCAAACTGCAAAACAATTGTTGAACAGGCACTTAGAATTGTTTATCAAGCAAATCACGGAGGCAATCTTAAACTTCACAGGCAGTCAAGCAATGCTGTGTGGTGCTCTAGAGATAACCTTTGCACACCATTCATTCAAATCAGTTTTCTGCTGATGTTCTGTGCCATGTCATTAACATAATTTGTCAGTATCCACACTCTTTAAGGCATATCCTGGTTTTAACCTTGTTCAAGTTATGATATAGAACATAATCTGATTATTCATATTCTTGTATGAATCTAACATTATGAGATTACTGCTCTTTTCTGTGTTGATGCCTCCACATTACAGTATTTGTCATTTCTATACTGAGGAGCACCAGTTAATAACTTTTGACTTATGGCTGTTTTGTTTAATATACATGTTTGATATTTCCGTTAATTCTATGTATGCCCTTGCTTGTACAGCTTTTAGTTGACATTTTGTTTTGGTACTCATTTACCTCAGTTTTAACAAAATAGCAAACTAACAGCATCCCTTTACAGGAGTATTGGATACTTGTATAGACTGGGTCAAAACCGGGTCAGTGTGACAGCTCAACATGGGTTTCTATGAAATTTCACCTCAACATGTGTATATGTTTAAGCTTCAAAGCATTCACCTGTGGTGTGGGATTAAAGGAACTGCACTATGTTGCAAATCGGAAGCTTCTTAAATGAGACTCCTGTCAGAACTCTGCTCATTTTACTGAACATTTAATGCTGCAGTTACAGAGGAACACTGGAACATGACTTTCAGGAACTCATACTTTTCGTGGGACTGGTTACAGCCTGGTCACTTCAAAATAAAGGCACATGAAATATATGCACTTCCTGTTATCGCATTCACATAAACTTACCAAAGTAAAAGCATCTCTCTGTCACTAACGTGAATGAATAGATGTCTGAACAGTATAAATGCATGAATTTTACCATTTGAACTAAAACAATTCACAACACACTAAACTGGTTTAAATCATATTTATCAGATGGATTCCAGTTAGTTCATATTAATAGTGATTTGTCCACCCACACCAGAGTTAGTTAAGGAGTTCCACAGGTTTTTGTGTATGGCCTGATATTATTTACTTTGTACACAGTCCCTTTAGGCAATATTATTAGGAAACACTGCATCAATTACCACTGATATGCAGATGGCACCCAGTTATATTTATCTATAAAGCCGAATGAAAATCAGTAAGTTAATCAAACTTCAGGCTTGTCTGAAGGACATAAAGGCCTTGAGGACTTCTAATTTTCTTTTTCTAAATTTAGCCATAACTGAGGTTATTGTATTTGGCCCTAAACACTGTTTTACTGTGAAGAACCTTGGAGTTATTATTTGATCAGGATATGACCTTTAATTTACATCTGAAGCAAATCTGTAGAACAGCCTTCTTTCACCTACACAGTGTCATCAAAATCAGGAACATCCTGTCTCAGAGTGATGTTGAAAAACTAGCCCATGCATTTGTAACCTCTGCACTATTGTAATTCCCTTTTATCAGGATGTCCCAATAATTTGACTGGGAGTGTATATCACCATTACATGTCACTAACTGTGTTTCCCCTGAGGTCCTGTGCTTGTTCTCTCTGTGGGTGTTTCTGTATCTGGAGCTACACATCTCTGATCTGCATCTGCTGGCCTCACTGGCCTCCAAAATGTTCATTGTTCTGCTTGTATTGTTTTTCTGTGCCCCATCTGATGTGCTTCCCACCCCAGCCCCTTCTGCTATAACCCACCTCCCTCTCATCTCCACTGTCAGTTGAGGAACCAGTCGAGGCAGATGGCCAGAGGAGTTTTCTCTCCCTCCCTGTTAAAGTGTTTTTTATAGGTTCTTTAGCAGTGTTGCCGACTGCTTGCTCATAGGGAATCCAACAGCAGTTGTGGATTGTTGAGTTCTCTGTTCTTTAAAATTTGTAAGGTCTTCACCTTACTATGTGAAGTACTATGACATGACATACAATCGTGGATAAAAGTTTTTGAAAGCCCATAAAATTTTACACAAGCTCAAATATTACTATGAAATATTTGTGGAAAAATCTTTTTTGTTTTTCAAAAGGTGTGCCTGCATTAGACAGACACAAATAAATGCAAATGATATTTTTACGTTTATTGTTTACAAGAAAAACAAAACTAAAAGCTTGACAATTTCAATATGTCAGTTCTCAACATTGTCGGTATCAAAGTCAACAAATGACAGGGAATGTGTTCAAAACTGAACAAAAAAGTAAATAAACCATCATTAAATTAATATTTAGCAGTCCTGCCATTAGTACACTGTAGAGCTGTAATCCTGGCTGGCATGTTAACCACGAGCCTTTCACACTGCTGAGGGGTAATCTGGTTCCATTCTTCTTGAAATACCACGTTGAATTCTTCTAAATTCTTTGGTTTATGCTTTGAAACAGACCTTTAGGTCATCTACCACAGATTTTCAATGGGGCTCTTGTCTGGGGATTGAGCTGGCCACTTTAAAACCTGGATACTGTCAATGTCCATGTCAGGCTTATTTATATAGCACTTTTAAGAAGGCCGATGGCCAACCAAAGTTCTCTACAGTAAAATATATCATCAACAATATGAAAACAATAGAAGCAAAACAATAAGACAGTAAAATAAAACAGATAAAAGATCCATTAGAGGTGACCCTGTTCGGCCAAAGTCCAGGGTGAACAAGTGGGTCTTACGATGTGTTTTAAAAATAGAGAAGGCTATTCGCAGACCGCACAGAGAGAGGCAATGGGTTCCACAGCGTGGGAGCCACAACTGCAAAGGCCCCATCTCCTCTGGTTTTCATAAGGGATTGAGAAACATCCAGGACCATCTGATCAGCTGACCTAAGGGCTCTGGAGGGTTGATGCACCTAAACAAGGTCAGATAAATACTGATACTGTGCTCCTGCAGCCAAGTTCTACTGGCCCTGGATGTGTTCAAGGGGTACTATCTTGTTGAAACATGTAGTTTTCACCTCAACGGAACAGTGCACATTCAGAAAGAAGCACGTGAGTTTGGAGAATGGCACAATACTTGGCAGAGTTCAATGTACCATCACAGACAGTGAGATGACCAACACCAGCAGCACTCATGCATCCCCAAACCATTATACTGCCTCCACCATGCATGACAGTACGTACTGTACATGCTGGAGATAATGCTTCGCCTGGCCTTCTGTGTACCCTCGCATCAGTAGAAGCAACATAAAGCTGGAAAGTGTAATCATCTCACCTCAGAATCTTCTTCCAATTCCTGGCTGTCCAGTTCCTGTGTGCTTGGGCCCAATGATGCTGGACAAACCTATGTCTCTCACTGATCAGGAGCTTCTTGACAGCCTTGTAGGACCTTAAGATGTGATCTAATAGTCAGCCATGTACAATGCGGGTGGAACACTGGACACTAATGTAGTTTGACCACTGTTGCTGAAGCTCCTGTGACGTCATTTGGCAATTTTCCCTGCACATGCAGATCAGGATGCAATTCTTTCTTGCTGAAGAAACCCTTGGATGACCAGATCTTGGTTTGCTTTGCAAGCTGTTTGTTTGTCTGTATTTCTGCAGATTGTATCCAACTGCTAGTTCCTGGCTATCTGGTTGCACCTGTACTGCTCCTGGCTGAGAATCGGTATCTTCAGGCATGCTTCCTGCATTTAGTCCCTTGTTTTAACCATTTTTGTCTCTAAAGAAATTTCAACTATGCTGGCTTTATATAGACACGAAGCACAGCAACAAAAATACTGTCAATAAAATGCACAGCCTTCATTAGTGGATCACTGGTATCAAAATGACCCAATACTCAAAATTTTTTATGTATTTTAATGGAACCTGTAGTTTCTCAAACATTCATGATGTTCAAGTGAAGAAGAAACGTCCGTTGACACTGACTTGCTTCATAGTAAATTTATTACAAAGAAGACCAGCATTGATCAGGCAGAGACAGCCTGGAAGGATTCAGCCAATATGAACTTTGTAAAACAACATTCTGAGTTCAGTTATATAAGTTTATGGCTTTGCAAATTATAAAAGTCTCCTCAACGCTGTTTAATTCACAATTTTTGTAAAATTTATCTTACCGTTTTATCCCCAAATTCCTTCCCATTGTCTGAAGATATTCAGTCTCAAAGTCCCCACCTGCTTATGACCTCACAGCACAAAAACTTAACAACAGACTGAGCATCCTTCCACATGGTTGTACAAGCCTCAGACCATCAACAATTTAATCAAATCCTTATGGCATGTTTCTTTAACTAGAGAACAGACAACAATATCATCAGCATACTGAACATCAATACTATTCAAGATCTGACCTATCCCTGCCAAATCATCTTTTAACATTCTATTAAATATGTGAGGACTATCTTTAAATCCTTGTGGCAATCTCTTGTATTCATAGAACTGTCCTTTGTATGTAAGCCCCCTCAAAAAAACCTTTCAGTTTCAGTTAACTTGTCAGGTGAGTTGGGAGAACAGGTAGGGGAGGAAATCCAACAGTGCACTTAGTTAAATACAACAAATCCTATCTGGCAAGTGCAAATACAGGCCGGGATGTCAGTCTTAAAAGACGGGCAGTCCTTGTAATGTCCTCAGATGTGCAAGGTCTCATAGCAGGTGGAGGCTGTGGGGTGTATCTGCCCTTCACCACCTCTATGGGGAGAGTTCTTGGTAGAATCTCCCATCCAGTCCAGAATTTCACCAGACTGGTAAGTTCAGATGGTGTTGCTATGGAGTGGATTAAATGGTTGCAACAAATTAAATTATCAAACAATCCAGCTTTAATAATCATCCAAATAAATGACCTACAGCACTTACAGTGTACACTAAATTGAAGATTAGTTTAACCCTTGAGACAAGTTGTTTATAGGACAGCTAAGTCCCTTTTACAGTTTAACACCCAAGCAATATTAAATGAGCATGTGCACTCTAAACCTACCATTAGCAATGGATTCCCGAAGATAGCCCAACATGTGGGATTTAGTGTCACTCAAATCATTTTTCCACTTCCAACATCCTTATATTATACCTGATGATTCTGGAACAATTCATTCTGAAAAAGGTAAATCATTGCAGGAAATCAATGTAGGTCAATTTGATGATGTGCACTCGATGTATGACATATATAAGGGACAATAGTAACTTTGTCCAGAATATATTTAATCTTAGTTTTTCTGTGAGAGGGGAAAATGTGTCTTCCTGAGAAAAGAGGACTTGTTTAAAAAATATTGCTGTTAAACTTAAAGACAGCATTTCACTTTTTCCTCCGACTTATTTGTCAATTCAGGTCAAGATGTCTGGGAAGTCAGCGTGTTACCTAGAGACATTACACATCATAATGCCATCTGCATACAGATTTAAAACATGTTAAGAGACAGATTAATTGTTGTAACTAGAGGCATGAGATTCCCCTTACATTTATAGGCACATTTTTTATTTAATGATTATTACTCCTAGTACTGTGCAAACACGCTCTGTTTCATACAAGCACAACAACACCCACACATTGTGTAAAATGTTTGTATTCGGTTACTTGCCCAAAACGGCATTTGTAAAATGGCACATGGTCTGCATTTACATAACGCTTTCATCCTTTAGCTTGACTCAAAGTATTTTACAGTGTTTTCCCATTCACTTATTCTCATACCAATGGTGGCAGAGCTGTCGTGGAAGGAGGTTGCCTGCCATTGGGCACAACTTTGGGCTCAGTGTCTTGAACAAGGAAACAAAATATTTTGTTTAACAGAAATAAATTAGCAAGTTAATTTGGGTCTTTATGTTACAAACTGTGCCATTCTAAATTATTGCAATAAACTGATCAAGATTCTAACTGTGCAAATAGCTAAATAACACTAATTGTAGTGTCTAAGATGAAATGACTTGCAGTTTACAGGGCTTAAAGGGTCTGCTGTTTCTTTCACAAGCATGCTTTCTTTAAAAAATACAAAACATAAGTTATGGCCACAACCCAGTCACAGTCTAATTCACTCTTCCGTATATTCATTTCTCTTTTTTGTACTTTTATTTCTACAATTGCAAATGAACAGAAGCTTGGTTCTTCACTACTAGTATTATTGTCCTAAGTCCAGTAGATGGCGATGTTTAGCTGTGAAACCTCTAAATGCGGTTAGCAGCTGAGCCAGCAGTGGGTGTATTCTTCCCATAGTCTTGCTTGTATAGACAGTACATCCATCCTATTAAAATGCAAGGCAGGTTGTGATAGCATTAAATTTATGCCCAGCTCTGTGCCAGAGGCTGCAAAATGATTATGAGTTTTTAAGCATGTTTCCTTGCTCCCATGACATTTACAGCTCTTGCCTTTAACAGTATAATAGACCAGTCTATAATCAATTATATTTTCCTGTCAGCGGTATTTACGCATTACATAGTGGTATCAGCCTAAGTCATCACACTGTCTATCTTGAAAAGCAGCTTGAGTAAAAGAACCATTTTCATAGAATGATGTAACTGTATATAATTACAGTAAATTCCAACAAAGGGCAGTGTTCATAAAAAAAAAAGAACCCTAGAGAAAAGGGTCACTGGAATTAAATGTTTTTTTTTTTCTCTCTGAGTGATTGTAGTTATCCTATGACAAAACATTTCTATCCTGAGTGTAGTAGTCTCTTCCAGGATGTCAGTGCCCCCATCCATAGAGCATGAGAGATCACTGAATGATTTGTTGAGGATGAAAAGGATGTGGGTCCTATGCTATGGCCTTCGCAGACACCAGATCTCAACCCAGCTGAAAGACTGTTGGAGATTCTGGACCGACATGTTAGACAGCACTCTTCATCAGCATCATCAAAACACCAAACCATTTATATTATGTTGTTTTTTAAACCTATACATATGAAACGTGGAATGTGGCATGGAGTACAATCAAGGTTGCCGGGCCAAAGTCTTTCAGAATTAACAATTAAAATTCTTTGAAGGAGAAGAATGAGTAAGCCGACTTCTATCCACAATGCCTACGGGATGGAAAAGGGATACACACAAGCACACGTGCACACACCCACTCCTGTGCTATGAACGGTTAATGACCAACCAGATCTTTAGTGACAGTACAGTGCAAGATCCAAAAGTAATGAAGGACAAGGATTTAGTGTTTTGTTGTCGTTTTATTTATTAGTAATTTATCAGGTGAACTGGACTGGAAGCACAATATGAGTAATTTCAACAAGTAATACAAGTACACAGAGAAGATGAATCATTCTTTATGTGGACTGCAGTTGTCCCAAGCATGCAGCAATAAGGCCTATTTTTCTTCATCAGTTTGCTTTCATGCCCTTAACAAAAGCAAAAAATATACAGTGAAGAAATTAGCATGAATTTTACATGAAGTCTTCACCTCATAAAATTTTAGTGAAGACAATAACAGCAGCCTTCTCATTCCCAGCCGTTTTCTACAAAAGAGATGCAGTGGAAAATTGTAAAATTTTAAAAGGCTTATTTGTCACTGAGTATTGTAGTAGTTTATTTTGTTAGGTGGGCAAAAGTATAATAAATCAAACATTTAATGGAAATTGGACACTGCTTAAAGGTGCCTCACATTAGTTTGACCTCTAATCAGCAGTTTTTCTAGTTTCCAAAACAGAACAGTCCAGTGCAGCAAAATCAAAATCCAAAAATGTGAATGAAATAAGCCAAAAATTACCTTACTCTCATTCATATTTTTAAAACATTGTCAGCCCAATAACTCATTTTTTTGTCATGTAAATTGTACATAAGCATACATAGCTCCATAACTTGACTTTATTCTGGATATGAAAACTCTCTATATTCCATTTGATCCTATACGAGTGTCACGTTTGCAATTATAAATTAATGAGAAATACTGTACATACAAAGATAATGAGAAATGAAGTTTCCACAAAACCAGGAAAACAGTGACAAAATATCATTCAGTATATTTGGTTTTCGTGGTTGCTGCTTATAGAAGACAAATAATATACACACATGGACAAAATTGTTGGTACCCCTCGGTTAATGAAAGGAAAACCCACAATGGTCACAGAAATAATTTGAATCTGACAAAAGTAATAATAAATAAAAATTCTATGAAAATTAAGCAATGAAAATCAGACATTGCTTTTGAACCGTGATTTAACAGAATTATTTTAAAAAATGAACTCATAAAGCAGGCCTTGACAAAAATCATGGTACCCTTAACTTAATATTTTGTTGCACAACCTTTTGAGGCAATCACTGCAATCAAACCATTTGTGTAACTGTCAATGAGACTTCTGCACCTCTCAGCAGGTATTCTGGTCCACTCCTCATGAGCAGACTGCTCCAGTTGTCTCAGGTTTGAAGGGTTCCTTCTCCAGACGCCGTGTTTCAGCTCCTTCCACAGATGTTCAATAGGATTTAGATCAGGGCTCATAGAAGGCCACTTCAGAATAGTCCAATGTTTTCCTCTTAGCCATTCTTGGGTGTTTTTAGCTGTGTGTTTTGGCTCATTATCCTGTTGTAAGACTCATGACCTGCGACTGAGACCAAGCTTTCTGACACTGGGCAGCACATTTCTCTCTAGAATACCTTGATAGTCATGAGATTTCATTGTACCCTGCACAGATTCCAGACACTCTGTGTCAGATGCAGCAAAGCAGCCCCAGAACATAACAGAGCCTCCTCCATGTTTCACAGTAGGGACACTGTTCTTTTCTTGATATGCTTCATTTTTGCATCTGTGAACATAGAGCTGATGTGCCTTGCCAAAAAGTTCTAGTTTTGTCTGGTCTGTCCATAGGACATTCTCCCAGAAGCTTTGTGGCTTGTCAACATGCAGTTTGGCAAATTCCAGTCTGGCTTTTTAATGATTTGTTTTCAACAATGGTGTCCTCCTTGGTCGTCTCCCATCAAGTCCACTTTGGCTCAAACAACGACGGATGGTGTGATCTGACACTGATGTACCTTGACCTTGGAGTTCACCTTTAATGTCTTTAGAGGTTGTTCTGGGCTCTTTTGTTACCATTCGTATTATCCGTCTCTTCCATTTGTCATCAATTTTCCTCCTGTGGCCACGTCCAGGGAGGTTGGCTACAGTCCCATGGATCTTAAATTTCTGAATAATATGTGCAACTGTAGTCACAGGAACATCAAGCTGCTTGGAGATGGTCTTATAGCCTTTACCTTTAACATGCTTGTCTATAATTTTCTTTCTAATCTCCTGAGACAACTCCATCCTTCGCTTCCTCTGGTCCATGTTTAGTGTGGTACACACCATGTCACCAAATAGCACAGTAACTACTGTAACCCTATAAATAGGCCGACTGACTGATTACAAGTTTGTAGACACCTGTGATGCTAATTAGAGGACACACCTTGATTGAACATGTCCCTATGGTCACATTATTTTCAGTCTTTTCTAGGGGTACCATCATTTTTGTCCAAGCCTGTTTCATGAGTTTATTTTTTAAAATAATTCTGTTGAACCACGGTTCAAAAGCAATGTCTGATTTTCATTGGTTAATTTTCATAGAATTTTTATTTATTATTACTTTTGTCAGATTCAAATGATCTCTGTGACCATTGTGAGTTTTTCCTTTCATTAACCGAGGGGTACCAACAATTTTGTCCATGTGTGTAGTTGTACCACATCTTATTGAGACATGCTTTGTGGCAATGAATCCTCTGAGTCCAGTTTGTTTGACTGTGCTATAAACAGATACCCACTGATACATATTTTTGTTCTCATGCCAGCAGAGTTTTATGCAACATTGAAACAATGCTCAGACCCAGCCTATACTTACCATATCTTTAACAGCAGATCACCCAATCCAAATAGAACCGTGAAATGTGAATAGAGGTCAAGATGTTTTCCTACCACCTTAACCAAGTGTCGGTGGAGGTTTTGAAGCCAAGTGCAGAGCACAGAGCAACAGGCAGAGACCGATCAAGTTGAACAAAATATTTCTTAAATCAACAATAATATAAATGAATGAACATACTGGCTAAGGAGGGGAAAGTGGCAAAGTAACAAAAGTACAGCTGAAGAGCTACTAATTAAACTAAGCACTAAATCAAAACCGAAACTAACAATAGGAAACTATGCAAAAGAAGAAACTACAAAAAAGGTTTATTCTGTTTTATAACAGAATAAACTAATCTGCTAAACTCAAGGGGATGACAGCTAAGGAGGGAGTGGGGCAGACAGGCACCGGAGTGGGCAGAGGCATCCAGGAATGTGACAGAGATCCAGAGCCGGTGGCAGCGGCTTGACAGGGCAGGCAGGCAGGCAGGCGGCAGGGTGGACCGGCGGAAAACTGCAGGCAGAGCAAAGAATTAGATGGTGTTGACACACAAGCAACAGAATCACAGAGACCTGATCCACTGACAGAGTCTACCATCCGGTTCAGAGTGTAGTGAATTGCCGGGCTTTATGGAGAACAGTGATTGTGGTCAGGTGTGCCGGTCCACAGCTGTCTTCCATCCTGGGCGATATGCAATCCTCGCTGTCAGAGGCACAGTACAGAGAGGGACAGAGAAGGCTGGAGGCAAGGGAGGTCACCCAGACAACCAGGTGTTCCAACAGAGCAGAATATAACCTGTGTTACTGAAAAACTTTTATTTGTTATTGCTGTTATAACATTCACAGCAAGATGATACATAATTGATTGTAATGGTATACATTAATGGCACATCATTATTGATATTAATAAGACTTGTGCCAGCAATGATATAAAATAATAATAATAATATAAAATAATAATAATAATATAATCATGTCTTGCATTAATGCTTTGTGAAGCTGAACTACGCTTCTGTATATAATCACATACTGCAACTTTACATAATCTGTATGCTTGTGAAGTCACTATTATTCCTCAGCTCTGTTAGTGTTTTTGTAGCTACTGATAGGTAAATACAGTGAAAAGGCAATGCTTGCTGTGATCTTTTGTTCACTCGGCTCCAAGATCTCAGAACTGTGGCCCAGTGTCAGGTGTGGTCAATGATAGGTAGCTTAGTGATTCAGGGTTTCCTGGGCAGTGGACATGCTCCACCCAAAGTAAACCCTGCGAGTTTGTTGTGGTGACTGTGCGTACGCCTTCTCCACTGACACACTGACCAGGCAAACAGATTGATGTTTGCTGAAGTCTTTGATCCAAGTAGAATCAGGTGTGTGTATGTGTGTGTGTGTGTGTTAGCGTAACTCTCAGTTTTTAGGATGCTAAATCATATTCAATTACGCAGGTAGTTTTTCTTGCCACCATGTGCTAGATAACGATTTTGAATGAATATGAGGTGATATTCTCTCTCTCATCTCGTGATGCAGATTGGATGGTGCACCCCGTGGTTTCTGTGGCTGACTGCTACAGGGTGATTAATGTGTTCATTTCCCATTATTAAGTACTAGAGCAGTGCTGCAGGCTACAGATATAGGGCCTCGTCATAAATCTTAGCCAAATGAACAGTCAAATAATCGCTCATCGGAAATGAAATCTGGGCTCATTAATACTGATGCCCAGTCTGGGGGAAGAATACACACACACACACACACACACACACCCACACACACACCGCATGAACACACACTCATACAGACGCACACAGAATGAGGGCTTGAGGCAGCTCTGGTCTGGTCTGCCACCTTGGTGCACCACTTAACAATGACAGACTAATCATTAACGGAGAACACAGACACAGGTCCATTGTGGATCTTGTCTCTTGCCTTAACTCCTGTACATTGAGCAGTGACCCATAGGTGGAAGACAAGGCAATCATGGGCTCCAGCTGAAGCGCTAAATAACAGCCTCTGCACATCTTTTGACTTCTGACTTCCTCTGACTCTCTTCACAGGCTTTTACCATACAGCATCATTGGTGTGTTAGCTAATGAGCAAGCTGCTTTTGGAAAAAATCTATTGATTAGTAAAATTGCATATGAAGTGCATTAAAATTAAAAGTTTACTTATCAAAGAAACAAAAATTGACAAGCTACCAAACAGTAAAGCTGTCTATGGAAAATATATTGCCTACTCCACTGATAAATGACTTGAATTCACTATTGGTTTATTCTCTGGTAGGGCCCCCCAGTAGCTCGCCTGGGAGCATGCTCAATCTGGGACTTCTTCTTAATGAATTTGCTTTGTTTAAAAAAATTTTAAAAAGGGTATTAAATTAATTAATTAATTAAATGGGCACTTTTTTTAAACTAGCCATGCTTGATCAAAACGGATATAGAGCTGTTTCCCATTTAATGTGTTCTTGTTAGAAATCTTCATATAATCAGCCAAACACAAATATCCAGTTTCCATTACTGCAAAATGCAAACTGATGGCAATGTTGAAATATCTTTATCAAAAGGTGAACCCGTGCTTAAGGACGGTGACAGTTCAGTGTGTACTCTAGAAATACCTGAGAGGCAAAATCCAAAAACCCCACATCAATAACTAACTAACTACACTTCCGTGGTCAAGGATTGAAATTTTTAAATGGTTGGACCATTTGTTTTGGTTGACGTGTCTGGTGAGATTTATTACAGATCATCATAAGTCAATGTAACTACTATAGGCACATGTTGATAGGATCTGTGACAATGTGAGTCTTCCACACTTGAATAGAGATTCAGCGGGAATTATTATTTTCTTTTTACTTGCTATTATGTAACTCTGACACTGAATACACTGGTACATATTTTTGTACAGCCTTTTCCTTAGCACTACAATACAATGTACAGTACATGCCTTGCTTTTGCTTACCTCTTACAGAAGTACTCAAGCACAGAAGTGCCTTCTTCTTGTGGCATAAGGTGCAAGAGCTCTTGTTGTCATACGTACTATACCTCAGTGTAGAAAAACCAGAGCACAGCAATTTTTGTTATGACACTATGACATTAAACATAAATTAATAGCTATAAAAATAAACAGTAAAGGGCTGTTTCTTTGACAAACTTCTTATCCTCACCTGGAGACATTTATTAAATTCTCTTAACATTTCCACAATAATAGCCTATGTTCTGATCATATGTAGGCTAGCCTACAATGTTTTTAATTCTTGTGAGTGGGAAATATTTCATCCTATGAGGTAATTATTTGTGGATGCTTTCATCAGTAGGCATATTTTCATCCAAATAGTCAGAAGCAAATTGTGCATTGCCATATGTATTGCAACATGCCACCTCAAAAAAGACCGGGAGAGTCTTAAATTTAGACTGTTATGCGGTCTAGCTATTTGGTCATATGATTTGGCTCCTGTTGACATATTAGTGAATGTGATACTGTATATTGAGAAAGAATGTCTGATAATTTTGTAGTCAGTTCATGTTCGAGCTATAAAAGTTTAGAGTTTGATCAAATTATATGGTGACAGCATTTGTATTGACGTTCAATTTCAAGCAAAACTTTAGTAAAACTAAATGTAACAGATGACATTAGATACAGACTCTAAACATGTTACTCAGGTCTTTTGGGATTGCAGAATGCAATGTAATGACTAATAGCACGCAGTGGATTGATTAACAGAAAGATTTATAGTGTTTACATGCTGCATTAGCTTAGAGATTCATAGTGAGTTTGCTATAATTTATGGTTTATGGAAATAATGAAGAATACCTATCTTCAAAGCTGAACAATTACTGCCTGGCCATTTAGCAGATGCTTTTGTCCAAAGTGACATACATCTGAGAGTAGATACAACACAAGCAAGGATCTAGTCAGGAGAAAACAACCTGGATAAGTGCCATAAAACAAGTTCAAATGTGGTATAGGACCTTGGTGCCTACAGGTAGTATGATAGGATTTTTTTTTTCAGTCTGTCAAGTGCGAAAGCAAGGTCTTTAGTTTTTTCTAAAAGACTGAGAAGGACTCTGCAGATTGAACAGAGTTTGTTAACTCGTTCTACCACCAGTGAACCACAGAGGAGAAGAGTCTAGCTATTGACTTTGGGCCCCGTTGTGATGGTTGCATCAGGCCCCTTTTGTTGGCTGAGCGTAGTTCAGTTGGAGGGAATTGTTTTCATTATATTTTTGTAGGCAAGTGTCAGAATTCTGAATTTTATGCAGGCAGCAACTGGTAACCAGTGAAGTGTTCTGAACAGCAGGGCGACATGCTGTTTTTGGCTGGTTGAAAACCACACTGGCTGCTGCATTTTGGATCATCTGCAGAGGTTTGACCATGCATGCGCAGAGGCCTGCCAGTAACGAGTTGCAGTAGTCGATGTGTAATATTACAAGAGCCTGTACCAGGAGTTGTGCCAACCTCTGTTCATCCTGATGCCAACCTCTGCAGCACCTGTCCAGACTCCGATCATCACCAGACCATATGCCACCTCACCCGCTCTGTCCTCCAGTCACCAGTTCTCAGCCTCAGACAGTTAAGTTCTCTGCCCGCTCGGTGAGTCAGTTCAGTTTTGTGTCTTCCTGTTCCTATAGTGGAGACCTCTCGTATGTCATATCCTGTTGTAGTTTTTGTGTATTCTCTAATAAATAAATGTTTACTCCAAATGCCAGTCCGTCGCATCTCTGTTGCCTTGCATCTGACTCTCTGACTTGGGCATCGTAACAGCGGCGCAGTAACAGAATACACACAGGCTATGAAACTCTGCAGACGTCAACACGACGAAAGCACACTACACCGGATTATGTGGGGGAAAACACGCGACAGTTACACAAGCACAATAATACTGACCTATTAATGAAATCACTAACAACACTTAACTGAGTTGACAGGCAGTGTGAGGGAGAGCAACAGAGGGAGGAGCACTGCTCGGCGGAACAGAGCATTGTGACTGGAATGCCCAGAATGGAAGATGTAGGAGGCAGAGGAGGGGGAAATCCTGAGTGGCAGAGATAGGAGGTGAAGCCAGGTGGAGATCGTACAGTCCGGGATGGAATTTCCACTGAGGCAGACTGGCAGGCAGGCAGACAGGGAGTGACAGATGACTGCGGCAGAAGAGAAGACAGGTTAGCAACAAGAACAGAATACAAGGCATGAGCAGAATGTTGGCCTAGTTGACTGACGGGAGTAGTGCAACGGTCCAGTATTAAGTGGTGATTTGAGCTTGGTTTATATTGTCAGCAGGATGATCAGTTGAGGTGAGCCACTCCCCAGTGCAGGTGTCTGTGATCAGGTTAGCACTGCTTGTCCACATTCCACCACCATGTTCACTCAGTCCACCTGAGGAAAAAGGAAAGGAGGGTGAGGAAGAAGGGGAGAGGCAGGGCTGCCACTAAGCAGTGGAAGTGGAGGGCATGGCACACAGATCTTGTTCTGATAGAACTTGGTCTTAGCAGTTCTTAAACTGGGGAAGAATAATGTGAGCAGACTTTGATAGTGACTGAGGTCAGTGTGCTCTCTGGATTTACACCATCTCTCTGCCACTCTTAGCCCTGCTCTTTGCTTTCTTCATATGAGCTCTCTTTCACTTTTATTTACAGTTTAAGCTATTATCCAGATATGCTTTTGGTTTGTTTCCAACCAGACTACTCTGTTAAACTAACAGGGTTTAGAAATTGATGTGAGACTGTGCTTTGTGCAACTGAATATTTGTTTCCGTCTGACCTGACTTGCTTCTCAGTTTGGGTCTTTGAGAACGAACCCCTACTATGATGTGCACAAGTGATATTCCCATGTTTCCAGAATTCAGCAATTACAGCGATGACTACAATGACTTCATAACTGGTGGAAATGATGACAAAAACATTGTAAAACAAGAAGACATTTTGCAATAAAAAAATAAAAATATTGATAACACCAAAGTGAACTTAATTCTTTCAGAAAAGTGATAGCGATCTGTCTAATCTTGACCTCAACTTCAGGCAGGAATTGTAAAAGTGCCTCTGAGATTAAACCATTTCTCTACATTTAGTTCAGTTCACACAGCAGCTCTCAAATGCTGAGGCCTGCCACATGTGTGCTGTTTATCACTGATCTTGACTGGCCTCCACCAACACTTCCTCTATCTGCATAAATCACCAGCTCACACACACCAATCATCACTGTCATACATATACAATCATGAAATAATCAAAAAAAAAAATACACACATTTATCAACTCAACTAAGTACTTGCAGCTCGTGCAAACACACATTTTTGCAGACATACATATTACTACACACTCTTTCTCTCCCACATACATCCCCACCTCCAACCAAGTCCCTACTGGCCTCCTTTCCCAGCCAGTTCTGACAATGCTAATGATTCTCACTGGGGAATAGGATGACAAGTGACAGAATCAGCCAGACCAGGGCTGGCTGATGACGGAGAAGACGGGGAATGGACATGGGGAATTGCAGGACAAGTAGGGTGAATGTGTATGAAGAATGGGGGATAGAAGAAGTGGTCATGGATTCTGGTGCACTAGCTCCTTCTCTGGTGAGGTGTCGGGATGGATGCACTGTTCCCCGGCTCGATGGTAATTTGTTACATTTAAGACAGGACCTGACACCCTGAATCAGCCTCTATGTAGATCACATTGGCGGGCGAGGGTGGTGGGAGGGTGTGTGCAGAGGAGGGGACTGAGGGGGAGGTAAACACAAAGGAGGAAATGCAGAGAGAGAAAGAAACAGGGAGACTGCATGGAAATGATATGCAATGAGAGGACATATAGCCTGGAGCATGGTGCATGTTTTGCCTGTTTCCTTAGAGTTAGTGTATTTATAATTCAAATTTATGTGTTTAATAATTCACAGAGGATATAAAAAAAAACGTGTGAGATATTTTGATCAAAAACATTACATGCTGGAGATATTCCACTTTTTAAAGCAAATGCTTTTTTAAAGTGAATAATCAAGAAAGACTCAGCTAATGAAGACACTGCAGCTGGATTGAAAAACTAAAATAAAAACCCATTTTGGTAAATTACATGATTGGATATTTTGATGTTATTGTGATTTTATTACATTTCTATACTGCATCTCAACAAGTGTCGTCATTATAAATGCTACTGGAATATATGCAGTAGTGATATCCATTTAATTTTTCTATGTTCATGTAATTTCTGTCTTTCCACTGCAAATTGTTTTGAGTAAAGTTTTGCCATTTAACAATACTCTGTGATCTTTAAAGGATAAGTCTGCTGTTTTCTGTACAGTCTGCTTTTTACATTCAACTTATCCTACATTTAATTAAATATGCTTAAATTAATATTTTTATGGTAACACTGTAAATAGTGTTCATATATGTATATTATTGTTTTGTTACTAAATGACACTTTAAGAATTATAGTGATGAGTTCGTATCACTTCAGACATGCCTACAACAATTATGCTGTGTTGCCTTGGGTTCATCATGGAGCTTATATACAATTATATATTAGTCATTATCCCCCTAAAAATGTTGTATAACTGGACATGTGGTGGAAAATTAAAAATTTCAAAATTCTATCTGTCAAAACTGGTGAACTGACGTGCATCAAGTATCGTTTATGAGAGAATATAGGCACTACCTGACTCAGCATCCACATTTCCTTTTTCTAATACTTGTACATTGAAAAAAATGGTATAATGCTACTGAATACCACCAAAAAACACTTACTACCATCTGTGGTTACTGCTACCTCTATTAGTAATAGTAATGGTAATAATAATCATATTTATAATAATAAATAGACAGATAATAACCTCTGCACTCACACATTATTAGATAAACTTTTGTATCGCAGGGTTTAAACATCACGACTCAGACTATTCATTTTAAACGCATATTTATTTCTGTAAACTTCTTAGACTTTTTTTAGTTTGATGATTTAAACTTAAAAATTAAGTGTGATTTCACAGTAGCACAATCATCATATATTTTCATGTTTAGACTCCCCACTAAGTCATTGCCCTGTTTTGGCTTCTTGTGGGTTAGTAAAACACAGACATCTCATGTTATAAACAGCCGATTAGCTGCTCAGAGATAAGAGTCGACCCTACAAGGCTGCTTTCAAAAGTTCTCAGCCTCACCAAAAAACCATCACAGGAGCAACATTGTTTTTTTCATTTTTCGACATACTGTCCTCTAATTTCAATGCACTTGTCTGCTGATGTTCAATCCCTTTGCAGCAGAAGGTCACATCTTGAGCCTTCAGATACTCCTGAACAGCATGGATGACTACCATGACTCTGAAAATGGTGACCACACAAGTGCGATTTTAGTTTGGGAGACGGATAGAAGTCAGATGGTGCAGGTCAGGTGTGCAATGTGCATGGGGCAGCATGGATGACTACCATGCGAATTCATATTATGTGCAATCATCATGTGTAGAGCAGGTCTCTAACCACAAACTGTTTCCACATTGTGTAAATGTCAGATAAATTGTATTATTCTCCTGCACAGTATTGTTTATGTATTAAGAAGACATTGTAGTCCTGCAGTGCCACCTTGTGGTCTGTTCCGCTTTTATTTTGTTACGCGAGCGTTTCTTCTTCTGCGGTTTTTTTGACGCCGAACTTCCTGTTTCTTTGTCTAAACAACGTTGTGTTCATGCATCATCGGAGAAACGGTAAAAAAAAAACTGTCTAAAAACAGTAGTTATACATCACGTTTATCTATTTGAATTGTATTAAGGAAGGGTTTACATTGTGATTTACCTCATTATACTGTATTCGTAGCTCCAAGCAGCGGCGTGTGTGTGTGTGTATATCGAGCTGGAGCGCATGCTAGCTGATGGCTAACACTTAAATTAGCGCCCTTGGAACGGCGGAATGAGGTATGAAAATGTTTAATATGCATTATTATCAGATGAGTTGCGTTTATTTGTATTGGATGTAAACATGATTTATACGTGAATTGTTTGTGATACTACAGTGAAGCATTTTGTATTCTTTTTAATTCTGTAGTTTTCACGGTGCTTATGGTACAGGTGCTGGTCGAGAGTGAGAATAAATCAACACCCGTTTGAAACGTCTTGCTGAATGAATCCAAGGGGCCGCTACACACTGTATATTTGCTCATATTTTGGGTGTATATATTTTTAGTCTGCGTTTAATATTGCCTTAAATAGTTTATTTCTAATGTTGCTATATTAAGAATGATAAACTGATTTTCATTGTTTTTTGTAACAGTGATGATAAAGACCTATTCTATTCTATTCTATTCTATTATGATAGCACTAGATGCTTTGACAGGTACATACTACAGCAGTTACACTGTTTCAGATAATACACTTTTGTCAGTTACTGCTGTCAGTGATACAAGTTAAAAAGTTAAGTTTATATGTGGCCAAAGAGAACTGTGTTAGAGATTCATAATGCATCTTGTGACGCTACTACTCAAGGTTTCCAAACTCAGTGATGATCTCAAAACAGATTTGAACATTTTCACAAGTGTATCTTTCAGCCAGACCTACCAAATGTTTTCAAAACTGAAGTACGTAGCATGGATAAAGTCAAATGATGTAACTGTTATTGATTTTATAGGGGTGGTAAAAACCCCAACTTCATTAACAGAGAGTTTATCCTTTGAATGAATACAATGCATTGGTGCTCAGCAGTTGCAGTCGTTATTTTTTCAGTTGAAATGTGTAAACTGAAGTAGCTGCAGTGGTATCATTGTTGTATACAAATAAGCCTTGGTTATAAGTGTACCACTGGATTTCACTCATTTCATTTATATATTCTGACAGTTCTTACACATCACTAATCATTTCATCTACTGCTAAGGTGCTTAAATGTGGCCGAGCTTCACAATTTTCAGGCCCCACTTAAATGAAAAGGCTAAAAGAGCATCAGGGAGCAGACACACACAGACACACCTGTATGGCATTGGGGTGGCGTTTTCTTCAAAATAAAGGCATTTAAATTGAACTTTGTGAAGAGAAAAGATTGGTTTTTATTTTTCAGATGAGAAGCCTAATGTCTGATACACTAGAGTTTAAACGATCAGATTTTTTTCTTATTGTATAGTCTGCTTACTTTCTGATATACTTTCTTTACGTCACTGCCTCTTTTGAACGCACGCTCTTGTTAAATAGGTTTAATATTTTTTTCTTCCAGGTAGTCAGCGTTGTCAATTTACCTTCAGGAGTATACAGGAAGGTGCCAGTTAAGTAGACTACTCCGACACTGAGCAATATGCTACAATTTTATGTCGAAGATGTTTAAAAACAGAACACGTCAGTTCCATAGAATGTAAAATCCACTTTAATAAATAAATGTATAGCAGCTGCAGCTGAAGGTTTCTGGTCAAATGCTTGGGACAGTAGGATGTCCACTGACAAACCACTACATTTGAAATTATGCTGGATAAGAACATTGAATTTTCACTGTATCTTAATACATTCACTCTATATTTTATGCTATCTTTATATGGATTGCACACTCTTTACACTGACGTTGACAGCTAAATTTGTAGATTCTGCATCTGAAATCATTTCAGAGCATTGAAGTGACTGTCCACGTAGAGTCCGCAGAGGGGAATATGTATTGTGATCTGTTTTGCGCATATGCACTCAAATGGTGAGAGCTTACGTTTTGGGAAACCCGGTTTATTTTGAAAGTATGTTTTAAAACACATACACTTGTCATAAGTTACTGGTCGCACCCGCCCTTCGCCACCCGGTTCCGTCATCAGCTTGCCGGCAACATCACACAGCGATCCTATAAAGTGGCTCTACAGCCCATTCGTGCACAGTGAGCTTGTAGGCACGAAGAGCTGTGGGCATGAGGACACGCTTGGCTGATGACTAATCCGCGGACCCTCAGCGTCTTCTTATGAGAGGGATAATTGACGCTGAAAACTTTCTCAAACATCCAGATCTGCCAGATTTTCTTTAATCCTTTCATAGAGGAATCAATGGAAACCTGTTTCGCGTTTTGTCGTTGCGCGTTTTGGCAGTCTTGGTAATGCGAGGACAGGCGCAGTTTTCTACCCGTTTTTGATCTTTTTGCATAGTTTTCGACCATTTTTGACTAACTCCATGTCACATATCACGACAGGAGTAGAATTTCCTACTGGATTTAAACGTTTTTGAATCGAAGTTTTTAATCAACTTCTCTTTTACACGCCTGGAAACCGTGCACGGAGATGGCGCAAAGGGTATGTTTAAGATGCTTTTTGAATTGCCATTATTTAAATGGTATGCGGAATGTTTCTCCTGTTCATCACAGATAAGCTTACATCCTTAAAACAGAAGTTACTTCCCTACAGTAAGTAAATACGTGAAAAATACGGCGCGGATTGCAAAAAGAGTTGATCGCATGCTTTTGCACAATAGTGAAACACAGCATGAACTGTAGTTGCAATGCGAGGTCTAATATCTGAACACAAGAAACACAGTTGTGGAGTATTGTTGTTTAACTTAACATCCAAACCATTACGTTTCTAGTCTTATGAATTTAAATGAAAAATCTCCTCAACTTGTCTTCCGTCACAGTTCGAGCTCTAATGCTGTCCTCAACTTTCATCCCAGTATGATGATCTCGGTCATTACGGAGGTGCGATGGATGGAGTCGGAGTCCCTGCTTCGATGTACGGAGACCCTCATGCCCCGCGGCCCTTGCCCCAGGTCCACCACCTGAACCAGGGGCCTCCCCCGCACCCCACGCAGCACTATGGAGCCCACGCACCGCACAACATCCTGCCCAGCAGCATGGGCAGCGCCGTGAACGACGCGCTGAAGAGAGACAAGGATCAAATTTACGGGTGCGGATATACCAACAAACAACAGCAAAAATAATAACAATGTTATTTTCTTATGAGGCGGTGAAACAATTATAAATGAAATATTGAGTTTTGAATTTGAACTAAAGCTTGGTTTAATTCAGCTGTTAAACATAGAGATAAAGATTTATCACATATATTTTGCATAGGCCTAGATTAAAACTAACTACAACTAATACTATAACGTAATCTTGACATTCAGTAATTTTCAACTTTTATGCATTGCTGTTTTTTTTTATTTTATTGATGAAAGCAGGATGAAACAAGTTTTCTTACACCCCATCATCACAAATCTCTAAGCAGAAACTAAATAACCTTTCTGCACGGGGCATTGGCTTTTTCTTGCAGTAACAAGCAACACACACCTTTTCAGGTTAAACTCGCCACGATCAGTATGAAATGCTATCTGCCGGTGCTGTGATGTGTAGGCTAAAGGTAATGCTTGACAATTACAATTCAACCAAACGGGCCTCTCCGCCTGTGTTGCAGCCACCCTTTATTTCCTCTATTGGCTCTGGTGTTCGAGAAGTGTGAGCTGGCTACCTGCACGCCCAGAGAGCCTGGGGTGGCGGGAGGAGACGTGTGCTCCTCCGACTCCTTCAATGAAGATATAGCCGTGTTTGCTAAACAGGTAGGAACGCGCACAGCTGAAGGGAGCAGCGCACGGTGGAAATAAAAGCAGCCTTTCCAGATAAGAAGCACGACAAAACATCTTCAGTACTGCAACCCACTGAAACTCCATGTCACGAGTCAAATATAGACTATAATTTAATCTCTGGTGATTTTTTATTTTTTGGAAACGTTATAGTCCGATTTATTCTATTCCTTTGGAAATGAAAAATTGAATCAGTTGGGAAACATCAACGGAGGCCTTTCATTTCCCTTTTCTCCACAGATGCGTGCAGAAAAGCCCTTATTTTCTTCCAACCCAGAGCTGGATAACCTGGTGAGCACTCTCTCCTCTTTCTTTCGCTCTCCTTTGATTCCCAGCTGTTTTCTGCCTTGTGTTGCTCTCCGTGCGCAGCGGGATGGTACAAGCTCGCCCGGGGCAACCCTCGTGCCTTCAGGACATATTTAAGATATCGTTACAAAATAAAACCAATGTTTGTGTGATGTAAAATAGCAAAAACACACAGCCGTTAATACTATTGTAGCCCGAGCGTCTCTAAACCCATGTCGTGTTTTATTAAATCATTTTATTTTGATTTACAAATAAAAAAATAATAATTCTGATTTTTAGATGATTCAAGCGATCCAAGTTCTACGATTTCATCTGTTGGAGCTAGAGAAGGTAAATGTTCTGTTTATCCGCACCTTTGAAGGCACAGCCATTTGAAATATACGTTTGAATTCACATTTTATGATCGTGGCGTTCAGTTGAAATTCGGAGGATTTAAATGAAAGTTTGGTTTCGCAGGTTCATGAGTTGTGTGATAACTTCTGCCATCGGTACATCAGCTGCCTCAAAGGCAAAATGCCCATCGACCTGGTCATAGAGGAACGAGACGTCTGCAAGTCGGACTATGACGACCTCTCAGGATCCTCCACCAACCTCGCAGATCACGTGAGTCACTCTGTCTCCTCTAAATTGCCTTTTTCTGTCTGAGGAAACAGTGGCCGGGCGTGATCGTTTTTTTCTCCCTGATGTCCAGAACACTTTTTCCTAAATATTGTAAGCAGCGGATGCCTCTCACCGTAATATTCTGAAAGCTTATATTGGGTGTAGTTTGCTGTGTGATGCTGTGTCACTCCTGTTGAAGCAGTTGTGTAAAGCCTCAGATGAAGACATCAGTATGGAAAACCAATCGATTTAGAATAATCAAGTTTAGATTTCTTGTTTAAATCATATTTCATCTGTTAATTTGACTTTGCATGAAGTGCAGGTGCCAGTATTGTGTTTGCTGCTGAGCTTTTAGTCTGGTGTTCATTAGCCAGTGTGATTATTATGGCTGGATTCTATGAGGCTAGATTTTTTTCTATATGAATATAAACTTGACACATTGAAATTAAATAATTCCTGTAAGCATACAAATTGCTGCAGAGAAAAACAGACCAAATAATGGAATCATTGAACAGAAAAGGCTGTTCACTATGATATTACTTGATTGGTCAGCCAACTCACCTTACCTGAATCCCATAGAACTGAACATGAGATATTGTCAAGAGGAAGATGAGAAACACCCAACCCAAAAATACAGACAAGTTCTAGGGTGCCATCAAAGCGACCTGGATTTCAACAACACCTCAGCAGTGCCACAGGCTTTGATGCAGTAATTTGTTTTAATGGTGCCCCAACCAATTATCCATCCATCCATCCATCCATTGTCTATACACCACTTAATCCTCACTGGAGTCGCAGGCGGGGTGCAGTCTATCCCCACTGACTTAGGGTGAAGGTAGAGGACACCCTGGACAGGTCGCTAGTCTATCGCAGGGCAAGCAATCACACTCACATTCACACCTAACGGACAATTTAGAGTTACCAATTAACCTGAGCATGCTTTTGGACTGTCGGAGGAAGCCAGAGTACCCAGAGAAAACAGGGAGATGTGCAAACTCCATGCATAAAGATCCTGGGAAGGCCGTGACGTGAACCAGGGTCTAGCTGCAAGGCGACAGTGCTAATCACCAAGCCACTGTGCAGCCCCCAACTAATCATTCATCATATAAATTAACATACTTGTCCGAAGTTTATAATTTCTGTAGTGTGTCATTTTCATTGAAATTATTGCACCTTACATGTAATGAATATGGACAATGTATTTATTTTCCTTTTTGAACGAAATAACACAAGAAAAAGGAACTTTCTCACAATGCTGTAATTTTTTTTGAGGTGCATATATACACTACCAGTCAAAAGTTTGGACATACCTTCTCATTCAGTGGTTTTTGTTCATTTGTATTTTTTCCGCATTGTAGATTAATACTGAAGTTTTAACTTTTTTGTTAACATCATAATTCCATGTGCATTCTTTTGTAGCTTTGATGTCTTCAGTATTAATCCTATGATGTATGAAATAATTAAATAAAAAAACACTGAATGGGAAGGTGAGTCCAAACTTTGACTCGTTACATATATGTATATGTGTGTGTGTGTGTGTGTGTGTGTGTGTGTGTGTGTGTGTGTGTGTGTGTGTGTGTGTGTGTGTGTGTGTGTGTGTGTAAAAATCACATGTGCAGGAGTAGTCTCTTCCAGGAAGACAGTGCCCCTATCCATAGTGCACAAGGGGTCATCATTTTGATGAGTGCAACTTAAACACTATGATCTTCACAGTCCACAGATCTCATTTCAGTTAATCACTTATGGAACTGACATGTCAGACAGTACCGTCCATCACCATTAAAAGATGCTGTTCCATCTCTCCAACAGAGTCAGTGACTTGTCAGCATATAAATGTACAGAAAATAGAATATATACATTTCATGGATGTTTAAATATGTGTCCATGCATTTACTGGAGAGAAACATGTTAAGAGTTCACAGGGAAGAAATTACATGACCTGAAAACAAACAATAAAGGGAGCTTGCTCATCCGTCATTGCTCTGAACATGAAAATTCAGCTCTTTAATCCAAAAAATTTGTTCCCAAACCAAAAGTCAGATTTGTAAAGTTTTCTTTCTGTGCAAGAGTATCAAATAGTGTAAAATGTACCTAAAAAGTTAGAGTAACTGTTTATCCACTAAAAGTGGTTGTAACTCCTCCTTAACCTGCTTTAGGTAGCTTTGTCAGGAGCAAATGCTGTAGTTAAGTCCATTAATTTCAACAAATAATGCCTATGCTTTTCTAGTAACACAGAATGACTCTTCTCTCATACGGTCCTTTTAATATAGAAGGGTCTTATTGTGTTTAGTAACATAAAGCTTGTATACGCTTTGCTGTGATTTTTGATAACTATCTTTACCTTACGTTTACTGCTGCTGGTCATTTGGTGTAGGAATGCAAAGGAATGGATACCAGTATGAGGCTACTATACAGAACTACTATATAAGGTAAACATAAGCATCAATAGTTCAGTTCTCTTCATTTGTGTATGAATCAAATAAACAAGCTGCTCCTGTCTGTACACTCGGCTCCATTCCTGTTAATTGGGTTTTAACAGATGGGCAGTAGGAAATAAGTCTATTATCTTGACGAACATGAAAACACACAATGCCTCTTTAAATAGCTGTGTGTACGGAGGAGCTGTAATTATTGTGTGGCTTAATAAGAAAAGAGGGTCCATCATTGAGAGGACCCATTCACACTGTGCCATTGTCCCTGTGCTTCTTGTTGTCATCTGCCAAGCTCTTCATCTGATCACCATCCGGCAAACAGCTGACGCAGAGAGGCTAAAGAGGGAGATCTGCTGTTTGGTTTGGGCTTATGTCTAAGTGGCCAGGCTGGCCAGCCCAATAAATACAGCATTTCTCCTCAACACTGGTCAAGGAAACATCCAAGAGGGTTCTCACGCTGCAGGGTTAAGCTGTTGTAAAAACTTTTGCCTGTACTCTTTCTCTGGTTTTACTTAAACCTCCCTATTGGACAAAATGGTAATGTTGTTCTTGTGTCACATTTCTGACAACTTGGTTGCTGCTTTGCTATGCTAATAATGCCACAACACTGTCTTTGTGTTTTGGGAAAGTTGCATGATGGACCCAAACTGGACCTTACTGGATTGTCCTCATCTGTTTTCCCTTCTCTCCTCCTCTGCTCTTTTTCCTTATCTTTTATTCCCTGGTGTGCGGACCTCTCCTTGACTTCTCAGAACCCAGCGTCCTGGAGAGACATGGATGACACCCATTCCACTCCCTCCGTGGGCACCCCAGGACCGTCCAGTGGGGGACACGTCTCCCAGAGTGGTGACAACATCAGCGAACTTGGTAAGAGTGCCTCCTGGATTCTCTTTCATATCAAAGCTTTGACTTCTTTACCTTCTGAGACATGAGCTGTGATGCCTGGTGACTTGAGGGGATCCTTTCAAGAAAGTTCATTAATTTAGTTTATAAAAAAAAAAAAAACAGACAATCTAAGTTAAGTGAGGAGTACTCCTGCAGGCAATACTTGCATTTAACTGTAACCTCCTGATTGAAGAATATTTGCTGAAAGGAATGTGTGTGTGTGTGTGTGTGGGTGGCTGGGGGGAGGGGGGGGCGGCGGCATGTAAATGGTAAATAGTGTGCACTTTACAGTGTGTTTCTTATTCACACCCACATGGTGTCAGAGCTGCTATGTAGTGTGTTTGCAACTTCATGTTCAGTGTTCTGCTGCTGTCTCTCTCTGACGCTATCCAGCCCTGATCCTTTTTGTGTGACAGTGATGTCCTGCCCTTAATGTGATTTCTGATGTGCTAATTGGCGGCTATAAGGGCTTTATGGCTTGTTTTTGTTTCTCTCCCCTTTGGCTGCAGTAAAAATAGAATGGACATTATAGCAACTTTCCACCCCCTGCCCATCAGGCAGCAATGAGCAGAGCACTGGAGAGAACAATAGGATGATGCTTTGGAAGACAAGAGAAACTCAGAGGATTATAGGATAGTGAGAAAGAGATCAAGAATCTTACATTGACTGTACACATAGGACTTTTGAAAATCATCTTGAGTTCTGAACTCCACCTCATATCCACTGAGATTGTGACATTTTTGTTGTGGTACATCCTAATTAGCTTATTCATTTTTCAGAAGTTGTGTAGAGGTGAGCTGAGAAAGGTCGCAGTGTAAATACTTTCTTTCCTTTGGGTTATTTAAACAGTGGGGGAAACCCTAAGGTCTGTACCATTTCAACCTGGGAGAAAATGCATAGAGGATGAGGGGTGCAGAATGCACCTCGTAGGGATATAAGGGCAGGACACTTAATGGGTTAGGAACAAAAGGAAAAGAAGAGGGCAGAATGATCAGAGTTGTGGTTGCTGCTGCAGGATTCATTGCATGCTACCTTCTGCTTCTTACCTGGTCTCCAATGCCAGGGAAAAGTCAATCACACAACCTGAAAGGATACAAAGGACAGTTAGAGGTGTATCATGATGACTATATTTGTAAAAGGTAGATGGCCTCCATTGACTTGTAAAAATGTTGTCATCTAGATGTCATCAGATGTTTTAAAACAGCCAGTTGAAACAGTGATTTTTCACAAGGTATGTATCCATATGTATGCTGATGTAGGTAAGGATGCAAGGATCACAGTCATCTTTTTTTTTCATCTTGAAATCTGAAGTGCTTTTACCTTAATTTCTGATGCAACTATTTTTAATTAGTGGTTACAGATGAATTAATTCATGAATGAATTGAACATTTAAGGTTTGGGGTTTATTCTCATTCCAGCAGTCAATGTTGCATATTTTTTGCACTTAAAAATCCTGTCTTTACCTAGTGTCATCTCCAAATCCAGAAAAACATTTCTCCCGCCTCACTGTTGATATCCTTAATTTACCTTGCTAAAACATTTTGAGTCATGCCAACAAGTTTTTTTTTCTTTTTTCTTCCATAACCCAGAGCATTTGAACCAAAACAAATAAACAATAACCATCTGGCATAATAATATAGCTTTGAAAAGGTCACTGTGTTCCATCTTATGCCTCAACTCAGCGCAATACCTGTTTCTACAGGAAATGTATTCATATGCACCAAACTACATTGCACAAATTACATGCAGAGGCAGCGTTCAGCACCAGTGCTAAGACTGAACATAGATTTAGATCAAAATCACAAAAAAATAAGAGTATTGTAAGGTTCTCAAAATGAATGGGTAGAACTATTCTTTGACAATCCTATCAGAGAGTAATTGTGCTCCTGTTACTTGTAGTGGGATACCACTGAAACCTTTTAAAATCCACAATCATTTGTGAATATGAAAGTGGTGGTGATGTGGCTCTCAGCCCTGGCTAACCACAGGTAAATGATCCATCCACTATGTGGCTAGTGGTTTAGCTCATGGTTGCTAGTCCTTTATAAGGTGCCAGATTTTGCCTGTCTTGTAAGCTGAGTGATATACAGAGAGGACTGTCTTTTATAGCTGTGAACCACAGCTAAAGGAGGCTGAGCTGTCTCAGGAATGTCTGGAAGAGGCCTGGGTAGGACAAGGGACAGCTTAAAAAGTCCATCAAAAATAAATAAATAAAACAATAGACAGTGGGAGTGGCCTTCAAAGATCCCACACACTGTCACTAAGAAATGGAATGTGAGGAAAAAATAATACCCCAAAAACATATCTAATCATTTCATCTATTATTAAGTTCTAAAACCTATTATGTTAATAAGTTAAACCTCTCCCAGGTTGTGCTGCCTCTTTTTTTGTCAGATCCAGAGCCAGAAACAGGAGACTAATGCCGCTTTAACATCTGTCATGCTGTTGATATCAGTAATTGATTAAAATCGGAGGAAAAGACAGTGAGATTGGAAGGGGTAGGCCAGAGAGAAAGAGATATGGACAATGCTGGATATGGAAGGAAAGGGAAATTTTCCTTTTATTGTATTGGTTCAACAATTTTCTTTTTTTTTTTTTTTTTTTTTTTACACTTTTATTTATTTGAATTACCATATTTTGATATTTTATGTGCTGATAACTGGTAGGAATTGTGCTATTTTAATTGTATTGTCTGTTCATTCAGATTACAAAAAACACGATATGTACACTTTAGTCATCTGTGTACCTTCAAAACTGAATAAACCTGAGAGGTAAAACGTCTTCAAGAACCTAAAAAAGACGTCCATCTACGTTCTACTGAAGCTCTTAGAATTACCATGACCTCCATGCAGTGGCCATGTCCACTGCAGTTTAAATGATCACCTCTCTGTCATGTGGCAGTGCCACTGTGAAAACAGTTGCACTTTCCAGTCAACATTTTCTAACCTTTATGTTGACGTGGAGGATTCACAGTTTCTTTCCTTGTTAGAAACCTTTCAGACTACTCTAGAGCTGTGTATCACATCTAATAAGGGGAGGAGTCATGAGGTGTCATTGATGATGGATCAGGGCCCCGCTGAACTCATTAGACCAGCCTTGCTGGCTTTGCATCACTGACAGAGGTGCAGCAATCAGTTCTGCTAGATGTTCCACACTCTATCTTATGGACACATCACCCAGCAGCTTTGTTTTCGAGCAGACCAGCTGCTGAGCTACAGAAAGCAGAGGAGGAGATAAATAAGAAAATAAAGCAAAAATAAATAACAGGTGTCCAGAATATCTAACATGTATATGTGTAGATCAATGGTTCTTTTATTTACGCATTTATAATAGGAAAAAACAAAAGGTTGAAGTATGTGCAAATCTGCAAAAAATGTCTTGTCAAGCAATTTTTGACTGTTATTGAGGCCTAAATGACTGCCAGTGCATTAATATTATGGCAAAGTTTTTTTTTCAAAACAAACCAGGTTGTTTCATAAACTCAATTCAGCTGTCTTCCAGAGTCTTGAATTAGACTGAGATTATTGTATTTAACTGAGAGATGTTGAACTTCTTAACATAATAAGTTTAAAAAGTTAATAATAGATGATTAGATATGTTTTTTGGTTATTATTTCTTCAAGAAATGCATTCACATGTTGATGCACAAACATTTAATGTTAATACAATTTCATAAACATATACATCATATTTTGTACATACAGTACCAGTGCAAGGCTGTCATCAAAGCAAAAGGGGGCTTCTTTGAAGAACCTAAAATATAAAATACATTCTGCTTTGTTTAACACTATTTTGTTGACTACATAATTCCATATATGTTCTTTCACAATTTTAGTGTCTTCAGTATTAATCTACAATATAGAAAATTATTAAAATAAATAAAAACCACTGAATAAGAAGGTGTGTCCAAACTTTTGGCTGGTGCAGTATATTGCATACTAATTGCAAATCATCTCCAAACCATCTCTTTACTTCTACTGAAGAGTATGAAATAATGATAAAAATAAAAAATAGTGTACATCCACAGTAATATTGACATGTCCATGCACACAGTACATATATATTAATAGATTTATCATGTTTAAAAAAAGGAAAATTATAGTGAAACAAGTAGAAGCCTAAATATTTATGTAAGAAATAAAGGAGCAGAGAAAATTACCTCTACTTCTATTGAGTAATGCATTTCATTGGTCAGAACATGTCTCCTTTCCAGTGATAATACTTTTCACAACATAATAGCTGTTTTACCACATTCATCAGCAACTGCTGGTGAAATTTGCGAAGTAATATAATGATTTTTGCATTGTTAACAGTTACTGAGTTTAATAAAGAGGCATGAGCCTATAGCAACCTGAGCTGGACAGATCTTCGTGTGAAATAGAGGCAGAGGTGAAGGTGGGTAAAAAGGATCGGCAGACTACACTTCATATCTTAGGGTCCTGTCTTTTTGTGTGTTTTTTCATCGTAGCCCCAGGGCAATACTCCAGCCATCCCTGCAGTAATGCCCACCATCTTCCATCTTTCCCCTTCAACCCACCCCCTCCAGTGTCACGCGTGCAGACACTGGCAGGCAAGAGGGAGGTGGGTGGGGACGGGACGGGGTTGAGCGTGTGTGTGTGTGTGTGTGTGTGTGTGTGTGTGTGTGTGTGTGTGTGTGTGTGTGTGTGTGTGTGTGTGTGTGTGTGTGTGTGTGTGTGTGTGTGTGTGTGTGTGTGTGTGTGTGTGTGTGTGTGTGTGTGTGTGTGTGTGTGTTGGGGCGGGGGGGATAGGAGACTTGTACGGGTTTATGACTTAGAGACTTCACTGTCACAAACTGTTTAGACTGGCCAAGTTGCCGGGGAACAGTCAGAAGCGATTAGTGTCGCGGAGGATCTGCCCTGCGGCTTTCCCCGCTCTAGAGCAGAAGAAGGAAGAATGAGGAGACTAGAAGAGAGGAGATGGATCAGAGTGGAGTGTTGGGGATAAAGGGTGGAGGGGAGAAAAGCATGCCTTCCTAAACATTAAGCTGAGCAAGTCTTTCTTTCTTTGTGGTGCTCTCATCTGTAACAATAAATTGTTTTGTCTGTTTTTTTTTTTTTTTTTTAAATTAATTTTACTCTAACTTGATGACTGAATCGCCATTTAGTTTGTCTTCACTCTTTTGGTCAGACTTATTGAGAGAGGTTGAAGCTAAATTATTTAGTTTTGTTCTAGAAATTGGTGTGCAGCAGCCCTTCCTCCTGAAGGTTTTTTTTCATGATGGTCAAACAAATATACAACTGAAGTTGTGTCCATTTTCTGATGCAAATATACATACTCACGTTGATTTGTAGCTAGTTAAAATTATTGCATCACCATTCTTTATCTCACCCTAGTCTAAGTGATTGGTTTGATATATTAGCTATTAAATGTTCAGCACTGATATTCTGGTAAAGATAAGTTAAAAAGTTGGGCCACTGACTCTTCTTCACGTAGAGCTTCTAGATCAAATAGTTCTTGAAACTTTATGTTGGTTACCTATGAAGATAACAAAGCTTCCAAAGATACTAGGTCTGTCTGTTTGATTTGAAGTTTGATTTTGAATCAGTGACTAAAACTTGCATTGAAGATGATACAGAATGCATGTCATGCTGTCACACAGTGTGGAATGACTTCATTTTGATACCCTTAAAATATCCTAAAGAAACCTACTCCCAGAAAAAAGTCACTTTACCAAAAGACTGTATGAGAGATGGAGGACAACATAAGAGTAGGGGACAGGCAGTATGAACTCTGTACGCTGTGACTCAGAACTGGACACCATCCATCAAAACTCCCACAATCCCCAGAGCCCCCAAGCCTACAACACATCCTTTTTATTGTCAATATTTATTAGCTGGACAATTTATGCATGAATATTGCTCATATAGCAGAGAGGGTTTTTATGTTTGATTGATGCCTCCCTAAAAACAAAAAGACATGCTAGGGCAAATCTTAAGAAAAGTAGGGTTCCTGTCCCGCCTCAGGGGAGGAGTCTCTCAGATGCATTATTCACATGCCCTGCAGGCAGGCTTTCAAGGCTTCTCTGCCCTGAGGGCAAGGAAAATAACTACCACTGTTAAAAGTAAATCATCTTGGCTGATGCACAATTAATGGCAGAGAGGGAGATGGAGCAGAGTGCCCCTTGTGATGTGAGATGGAGTGAGTTAGCTTGTAGGGGTGGAAATCTTAACTTAAAGGAAGCCTCTTGCCCCATTCCATGTCAGCTTCCGGCTGAAATTCTGTTATATGATGATGTGCTACATACAATCCAAAACACATATAGTGTTGGTGATAAGTTTGGGGGGGCAGTCAGTGGGAATATACAATTGTGCCACCCATACTCAGCCCCCTCATTCTGCTTCAGTACCCTCAGAAGGGTTTTCATGTCACTGAGTTTATACTTTGTTCACAATATAGACTTTTTGCTTTTGTTTTTTTCCTTTTTGTTTTAGGACATGATTAGTTTTATTTCAAATAGAGGTCATGTATAAATAGGAGTATATAGCACTCTGACAGCAGTTTGAACGCTCATTATTTCATGTCAGGCACACGACTCCCACAGTCATTACAACACGTCAAACGCGTGGCTCAGATTGAATTAATAGCACTTGGTTTTATTGAGCTACCACACTACAAACTCCTTTTCATTATCCAGTATGCAGGGAGTCAAGCAGAAGTGAGAGCAAGAATCTTGTGCTGCTGTGCCACAGAGGAATGTAGGCTTCCTCCGTTCGCCCTTTCCTGGCATGGTTTTGTGAAGAAGGACGAAGGAGACAGGGCTGCATTAAAGCTTTCTCATGACATGCCTCCCTTTGTCTCTGATTGCAGGGGAGGGCATTGACAACAGTCTGGCATCACCGGGTACAGGAGACGAAGATGACCAGGATAAGAAAAGACAGAAAAAACGAGGCATCTTCCCCAAAGTGGCCACAAATATAATGAGAGCATGGTTATTCCAGCACCTTACGGTAAAGTAATCTACCCCAGATCCTTGTCCAGAAAAATCACATCTAGATGTGACTTCATAAATCTTTTTATTTTTATTCTCTTTAATAGTAAACCTATGATGATTTCACATACTACTAGAAATGATGTTGTTTAATCCCCACTCTTTCATCAGGCAACAGTTGTTTGAAATTATGCCTCATTTCATCTTTATTTAATTGCAAGAAATAGAGCAAAGACTCATGTCTTAAGGGCGATTTTGAAATAGCAGTTCAGGGTTTGAACAGAAATCAACATCAGAAGCCTTCCATTCAGAAGCAGCAATGCTGATTCTTTCTGTAGGAGGGTTGAGGAAGTCCCTATGAGTGATCATTACCTTTTATCCAAGGTCCAAAGACACTACTGTCATTTCCTTTCTACTGCTGCTGTGCTTAGATCTGCTATGTTTTTGTGAAAGGCCCACACAGGTCCTGTACTCAAAGTAATCCCCTCCTTTCCAAAGACCACCTTTAGATTTTCCAGATAAAAAAAAGGAGGATAATTGAATTATCCCCTCTCTGTTCCCCATTCCCTGTCAAGCCTAATTTGTTAAGCACAAGTGTTTACCATGGCAGGATGTGCCTATGAAAAGTGTGCAAGGGGAATTTGGCATCTGAAAGGCCTTTTGCAACACCCAAGCGATCAAGCATTGAACATCAGTCGTTGAGGGTGTGAAAGGAGCAGGATTATGCTTTGTCAGACTTTGCAGTGTGAGGCCCGCGGTTGGAAGATTGTGAGGGGCGTTTCTGTGCACCAGTAGCTGTACTCTCCTGTTTTTGTCATCTATTCTGAAGTCCCTTAAATACCCCCCCACCCCTCACCCCGAGGAGAAAACAGCTGTGAAAGGTTCATTATATTATTCATTATCATCCCATTAGCCTGGGCATAACTGTTGGTTTCCATGCAACCCTGCATCTACCCACATTCAAACACTGATGTCAACCCTGGAACCTGCTGAGGGTCACAAGTGTCATGCAAGAGTCCAATAAAATTTAACATGGAGTGAATTCATATGGAGGATACAGTGACCAAAATCTTTGACACACACTTATGAGCCATGTGCACAGTTGTTTTGCTCACTGTTGCTTGTTGACACGTAAACCTAAACTAAGCAGAAATTTAGTGCTCTTCCACTGTGTTTAGGGGTCAGTTTGTGGATGAATATTGAGAAAATAGGTTTGTTTTCATTTCTGAAAGCATTTAAAGACCGGACACAGTTATTTCAGGGGGACACGTGTATTCGACCCCCTTTTTCTGTCGAGAAATATTTGTGAAAATAAATAAGTTGCTAACTTACTGACTCCATGTCATCAGCAGTGAAGCACAAAATCCTAGTTCTACACAATTGCCATAAAAACTATTCATGCCCTTGGAAGTTTTCCCCTTTTATTGCTTGTCAAATTTAAATTTTTGACAATGATGGACGAGAAAGACAAAAATTTATACAATTTTCATTAAAAGTTGTTTGGGGTCTTTTGCATTAAAGACCAAGGCTGGTGAAAATCAAGTTTGTTTTGTTTTGTTTTGTTTTGTTTTGTTTTGTTTTGTTTTGTTTTGTTTTGTTTTGTTTTGTTTTGTTTTGTTTTGTTTTGTTTTGTTTTGTTTTTACCTTGTTTACATGACCATGCAGTGTTTCTGGCATACTGGAAGACATATCACCAAAGCAAGCAATCAATGTCATGATGGAACATTCCCACTTTGACATTGTACATTCTAGAGGAAAAAATGATGTAGAATAACATCTAAGCCATTTTAAGGCTGGGTTATTTTCTGAAAACAATTTCTCAACATGTAAATTGTATATAGAGAGATTGGATTTTGGGGGATTAAGTCAATGGTCAGATTAGGATTTTAAGACTTTTATTTAATTTATTTAATCTTTATTTAACCAGGAAAGTTAGTTGAGAACTGATTCTCATTTTCTATAATGACCTGGCCAGGAGGCGGCACACAAACAAGGCATTCTTATTTATTTATTTTTACATAAACTCCTCTACAACATACTGTATTCTACTGCCACTCACAGTAGCTGATGGAAAATCTGAGCAACCTAGAGTATACCAAAAAGAATATAAAACATGTTTAGCTAAGGGTAACTAAGGTTGGTGTTGAAGTGGTTTTGATGGAGATATCAGCTGCTAAATCAAAATGACTTCATCTGGAGGTCACGTCTGTGAAATGGTACCTACAGAGGGATGGACAGTAGAGTTTTTTCCTCTTTTTGTTCTTTGTATTTTTTTTTAGCTCATATTTGAATCTGTCACTCTACTGTCAGTTGCGGGGCACAGAGAGTAATTATGATCACCAGAAAATTTCTGTGGTGCCAATGCAACTTTTGCTGGTTTATGCTCTGTTATAATTATAGATAAGGTATAATTTATATATTTTTATGAGTATATTTTGTTTTTTAAACTCAGGATCCACCTCTTCTCTCAAAGAGGATTGCAGGGTCCCAGTAACGCAGGCTGCTCCGGCAGCTCAGTGTCGCACAAACAAGATGATCCGACGACCACTGCCGTGTGAAGCCGGTTTTTATAGCAGGTGGCGATAAGATCTGCGAGTGTGCGGCTCCCGCAGCTACACCCAACCTACGCTGATCAGCAGCTGCAGAGAGCCGCACAGACCGGAGACACACCGGCAGAGGCGTGGATGGCCGGAAGGAGGCCGTGACACTTGCACTGTTAAGCACAATCTTGTTTTGAACAAGCTATTTTTAAAAAAATTTTGACATCGCCCGAAGACGCCCACTAGCTGAAGGAAAATTTTGGACTGTGCCAAAACCATAAAAGATATCGAAACATGGATTTAGAATTATAACATTAAAAAAGTTTGGTTTCATGAGTGGAAACTCATCGTTCACTGATGATTCCAGGAGGCGGCTACATGGCCTCAGCAGCAGAATGGAAACAGGCCTGTGACCCTGTGCTCAGTACATGGGTCACCTCTGTCTGCCATCTGCCACTCTCCTCCCACTGTCTCAAATACAGAGGACAAGGCAGAGGCCAGGGAGGGTTGACTGTGTGTGTGTGTGTGTGTGTGTGTGTGTGTGTGTGTGTGTGTGTGTGTGTGTGTGTGTGTGTGTGTGTGTGTGTGTGTGCGTGCGTGCGTGCGTGCGTGCGTGCGTGCGTGCGTGCGTGCGTGCGTGCGTGCGTGCGTGCGTGCGTGCGTGCGTGCGTGCGTGCGTGCGTGTGTGTTATCAGAGATTTTCACAGAATGTCATTATACTTCCTGAGCAGGAGTTTTCCCTTGAAGTACCAAATTGCCCCTATAAGTTTATATCAGTAAAAGCTGTTTTTGGTTAAAGCCTTGAACTTGGCTTTTCTTTAGTTATTGTTTATTAAATCTTTTTTTTCTGTCACAGCACCCATACCCTTCAGAAGAACAAAAAAAGCAGCTAGCACAAGACACAGGTCTCACCATTCTTCAAGTAAACAACTGGTAAGTCACTACAAACTGGATCTCAGCAATTGCATTGTCATAAAACATCTAACTGCTATCACAGTAACTCACACCATTGATGCCTGTTTGTGAAATACATTTTAGACATAAATTTTACTTTAGATCACATAGTCTGTCTTCATATTAACCGTGGTTAGTTTACAGAGTCAAATGAAATTTAGCCTTTTTTATTGTCAAAGAACCACAGGTCTTTGCTAGCAGGAGGACCTAAGCTTGAAGGAGACATAAGACCGCCCACATAGAACCACATATACATGTAGTGCAACCATTTTCATAACAGAGGCCTGGAAATCTGAGGGTTCTGCACAGTATCTGGACAGAAATGTCAGATGATGCTCCTGGGATTTGCTAAAACCATTCTTCCAATTTGTTAGAGTCCTGAGTGCTTCAATCACCATCACTGTTGCCTTAATTTCCAGATCCCTCGATGTTTTTCTTGTGTTGGGATGGCTACATCCACCTCCCATGGGATCTTAGCTTGATATTCTTTACCAACTTTGGAGGTGTCTTCCATTTTGATCCTGGGACTTCCACCCCATAGTGAGCACAGATGTTTCTATACACGATGATAGCTACTTGGTTATGTCATAACTGGGGGACATCTTCTTGAGGTATTCCTGGATCTTTTCCTGTTTATTTCATCCTGGATAGTGGCTCTGACGCTCACTAGTCCTCAGCCTCCATCCTGCCGCTCAGTGTATATCCTCATGGTGCTGTACTTGAGGTGAAACCCTTCATGCATTGTAAAAAGATTCATTGTCTGCTCTCTGCGATAATTTATAGTTACAAGAATTTAATTAAGCTACCGGCGCTGTCGTTCAGTGTGCAAATGTGTGCACCTCTCTCTCTTTGGAGACACACACATGAATCCTGCTGCTGTCTGATGCTGCAGGTGCTAAACAAACTCAGAAACTCAGAGCCAGTAGTTTTAAACAGCTGTAAGAAAGACACTTCAGCTCTACTCAATGTCTTGTAAGGAAAACCCTTCATGGATTACATTCATTATTGGTGAGTATCGTCATTCTTGCTTCTGTTTGTGTCTGTTTTTTTCACGTTAAGGTTTTATTATAATGGACGTTTAATTATGCTGCCTAACAGATTTGAAATTGTAGAGCAAAGTGCCTGAAAAAGGTGTGTTGTAATTTTGGTACACAAACTGTGTATCAAGCCTCTCTGATGTTTTCAGAGAAATATTGATGTGAAAAGTGTGAAAAAATCCTTCTTTGAAACACATCACATAGCTTCAAAGTGCAAACTGCTGTTTGTGCATGTCTCTTTATTCATGCAAAGGTTCAGTTCACACTTGTGCCATGTTGAAAGTGACATGGAAATGTCAGCTATCTGACCTAGTAAAGTGCACGCTTCCAAGTGCAGCCGACCTTTTTAGTTGCTGTCTGGTTAACGAACAGAATGAATATGTAAAAGGGGTAATTGAGATCTTTATGAAAGCTCTTAGTGTCCTGCTCTTCACTATACATGTGTGCAGCATTGAGTCAAAGGGTTTCTCAATCCATGCAGTGTTTCTTCTCATCTTTCAGTCTTGAGTGTACTGCTCTGTCAACCAGTAGCTGGTACTCATGTATGTAGCCACAATGATCCCTGACATGAGCTGCCATGTTGTGCAAATCCAGGTCTTTGGCAGTGGCCTGGTGCTGTTCATCTCTTCATTCTTGACACTGTTTTTTGGATGTCAGCTGTTATGATGGTCCTTGGGATTTGTTCTAGGATACTGCTGTGGTCTGCTTTCATGTCTATCAGTCACTGAGCAGTGGTGTTCTGCAGTGCCTTGTTGTATTTCCTAGGTAGTAGTTTCTTCATCACACCTACATGCACGCACAAACACACACATGCACACACGCATGCATGCACTCATGTAGGCACATAATTATATAATTAATAGATAATTAGTAACATTCTTGGAGACACACAGTCCACACTCCAGTTTTTCTCTTGAAGCTATTCAAGTTAGTGACTTTTTTGTGATAGTTGTTCAACATTTAAACTTTTCCTTTCCAGGTTCATCAATGCAAGGAGAAGAATAGTCCAGCCTATGATTGACCAGTCCAACAGAGCAGGTAAAGGTGCAGTTTATTTAGTGCTCAGTGTACTAAATACCCCCCCCCCCCAAAAAAAAAAAATAAAAAATACTGATCACGTAAATCCAAATGCAAACTATGGTTTATTTTTGATAATACTTGATGAATCACAGCAACTACAGAAGACAGACATGTTAAAAACAGTATTAATATGAAACAGATTGTGCCAGAAGTCCTCAGAGTCTTAAATCTTCCGTTGTAAGAAAAAGATGCACAATGTAAAGCTGTCTCTGTGTGTAGCATGTTTAAACTGGAATTCAAGTGGTAGAAGGCAGGTTCACTATGAGTCTTGTTTCTGCTCTTCTTTCACAGTGAGTCAGGGTACAGCTTATAGTCCAGATGGCCAGCCAATGGCAGGCTTCGTTCTTGATGGGCAACAGCACATGGGTCTCCGACCTGGAGGTGACCAAGATCTCATTTACATTCACATCAAGGGCAAAATAGTGCTATGTGTGTCTGTTAATCTAGTTGCACAATTTGAGTGACGACAACTGCGTACTGAACAATGTACTAAATTCTGTCAAATATTAATTATATGAACTTTTGAAATCAAAGCAACCTGTTGTAGCATAGAATTACTTTGATGATGATGATAATGGGGATGATTATAATGCCATCTTCGCATTTCATCATTTACATCCAGTGTCAGTGTTCAGTTCCAATGTAGGATGTAGTTGATCTTTTTTGTAGCAAAATAAGTGTGAGTTGGGCAGGCTGGTGGATGAGTGTAAAATGTAGAGTGTAATGTATCGTGGATACATGTAAATAAATGTAAGTCAACCAGCCTAAAGCTCATTCTTACTTATAGCTGTCTATAAGCAGTTAGCGACTGAGCATGTTCTGTTGTGCTATGCTAACTTTGTTATCTAAACAACAAGATGATGAAGTGACCAGTAGCTGTAAAGAACGATGGTCTCTGCAAAACTGTGAGGTGCTGTCATGTTATAACCTGTTTGTCGCGTTGCTGGTCTTTAAAGTGTTTTTTTTTTTTTTTTAAATGTTTCATTGCAGGGCCAATGAATGGTATGGGTATGAATATGGGGATGGACGGACAGTGGCACTACATGTAAATTCACTCCACTGAGGTGAGCAAGGTGAAGTAAAAACTGACTTTCCCCACAAACGGCTGTCCTTTCACACTAACTTTACCAAGTGTAGTTTAAAACATATTCCTCTACTACTCCAGCTTCACACCACTTCTTCTTTTTTCTCCATCAATCTGTCCCCTTTTCCTCCATTTTGTATTTTCCTCCACCACTGCTGTTTCCTGCAGTCTGATTAAGAATTGGGGTAATACTACCCCTCCTCCCCCTCCAGTTTCCATCAGCTCCACCCCACTGCTGACAGTTCTCAAATCAAGACGTATCACTTGCCGCAGGCATCCGAGCACAGAGAATTTTATTTAACACCCACTCGCCACTGCTCAATGAGCCACATTGTAATGACACTTACCTTGATTAATAGAGCTCTTTATATGTAAATAGGAGCTGCATTTGCTTTTTTTTTTTTGTCATTTTATCGGGGCCCAGTTTTTAACAGCACAGCCCCCTCTTCTCAGTCTGATTATTCCCCTAGCTTTGTTAATGAAGTTCACACAGAAGCTCATGATGCTTCACCTAAATACACTCTCAGCCCAAATCAGTTCTACCTATAGATATTTCGGTGAATGTTAATATAATTATTTTTCATTGAATGATCATTAACTAGTTACAGTAGTTAATCTCTAAAGTCAGGTGTTTTGCCTCCCCTAATTTCATCTGTGGTGAGACCATATGCTGAACACGGCAGTAAATCTTCTCCGGATTGCAGGAATGATGAGAGTCATGTTAGGAGTAAATTGATGATTTTCAAATAAATGATAAAACCTGAGGCATAACATTTAGCTACATGCCTGAATCTGGGCCATTTCATTCTCCTCTCTGCTGCAATAGCAATACAGCTGGCGCTATCATATGCTTAATAATGTACTGCACATCTAAACTTTACATGTCTGTGATTTCAAAATGCAATAGCAAAAAAAAAACCCATCTAAATCATGTTTTTGTGAGACTTATTACAAAAGCAGAAAAAAAATCTGAAAGTAATCAATCAAGGATTCAATTCAATTAATCTCAAAACACTTAATTTGTTCCTCAAGGCACAATTTGAATTAATTAAAAGCATAATTCTGTTAAAAAAAATACAGAATTGTAAAATTAAAACCAAATCCCACTTAAAACCTTTCACCCAGACACATTATTCACTTAAAAATCATGAATCAATAAGACAAAAGATTTATCAAGTGCATGATGGGTTCAGTTTATTTGCTTTCATATTGTCTAAAACAGGTAAAACAAAAACAGAAAAAAGAAATAGTTTTTTTTTTGGAGGAATGGTTTTATTTTAAAGTGTGGATTAGGGCTTTCAAGATAAATCTGTGGAGTCTCCATAAAATTGGAAAACATTTAGGCAATACTTACTTTTGTATGCATTAATGTAATGTTTCTGGAAAGATTGTTCAAAAAAAGAGACAAATGATCCCTGTTTATTGAAGTGGGTGAACATGCAGGTGGCACAAAAACCACTCACATTACTCAGTTCAACAAAATAATCTGGAAATCAGATTACATAAATTAGTTCAACTACTACAGTTTTTAATTTTGGATAGCCTTTGGTACTGTCTGAAATGCCTAAAATGCTGTAGCTGCTATAGTTTTATCGCTTTTGCATTTCAGGGGGAAAAAAATCTTAACCCAAGGTCTGCTTAAACTTGGGTTATGGTGGTGACTAACTGAGTGTTGGACTGAGCCTGAGTTAATGTGTGTTAAACCACTGTCCTATATGTGTAGGTCTCCAGTGTTGGCTCAGGGATCTACTTCCATCTGGCTGTGCAGCTCAGCACCAGAACTGCCACTGCAAGCCACACCCACCTGACCGTACAACAACCTGACCACTCCCACCTCATTCTGCCCAAGCCAGCATGGCACACACCTGTAGAGGACCACCATGGACATGCCTAACCTCAGCGGTCGCCAGCATACTTCCACTTAGGTGAACTTGGTGGGAGCAGCTGCACAGAAAATAAAAATACCAAGGACGTAGGATCACCAAGGACCATAGTAAAGCAAAGCAGAATGATACACAATTTCCTTTTAATGAATTTATTTATTTATATTTTTTACATCGTTTTTCTTTTTCTACTTTGCTCAGTAAAGCTTCACCCCCAAAGGCAGAAATATGCCCACCCCCTCCAAATGAAATGGTACAAAGAAAATCACACACAGGCCCTCTCCTAAATTAGGACAAACAAACAGAGGAGAAAAATAAAGCACAGTGGAAGATGCTTTCAGAAGTTGGAGGGCTGGTTAACAGTTTTAATTGTTGTGCTGTTTGTGCTTTTTATTTGGTTGTTTCTTTCCATGTTGGTGTGTGTGATTACTAGAAGTTAGACTGAGCTTTAACCATTGACATGTTCTTTTTAAAATTCCCAACTCAAAGTAAGATTTTATAATAAACAAAATCTCTGAATGGCTGTTTCTGTTCTCTGCACTGCATCTCTTTATTCTGTTTTTACTCTTCGTGGTTTGTACAGTAACTGGAACTGTTAAGGGAGCAACATTTGATGGCAGATTCACAATGATTGAAGTATTTTAATTGTCAAGGACAGGCAGTCAGCACTAAAACAAAAATAAGAAGAGGAAGAGAAATTAAGGATAGAGCAGAAGTCTTTAATGTGAAAAGCGGCCAGCGTTATCATTTCCGTTTTCTTATTTTCTTGCAGCCTCCTTTAAAAATCCAGACAAGAGTGGTCAGTGAATGGGACAATGGTTGGAGCAGCAGCTTTCCTTGATGGAGCAGGAGACGGAATTGCAGTTGTCTCGTTGTATTCGATTGAGACAGAAATGATGGACGATAGGCTGCAAAATTCAAGGAAATCACGCCAAGTTGGAGGCGCAGCGGCTACCAGATTTTAGTAAATGCTGTTGTATATGCTGGGTTGTGTGTGCGTGTATGTGACAGAAAGAGAAGCGTTTTGGGGGAAACAAGCGAGTAAACGGCGGGGGACTCACTTTATTACTGAAAAAAAATGAATAAACCTCATCCTTAAAATTGAAGCACCCGTGATTTAGATTTTTAAGGTTTATGCTCACCGGTTTCATGGCTCCTTATCAGTATCACAAGAGAAAATACATAGAATGGAAAAGCCACTTTATTGTCAACCAGAACATACACGAGTTGGTGCACATTTTGACTGGAATTTCGATGCAACAAGCTCGACATCCATACAGACACTGCACATTTCAGATAAATAGATGGATCCAACGGACCAGCTAGAGGTCATTTATCACTGTCAGCCTGCAACAGTCCTCTGCGGTTTGTATGGACGAGAAAAAACAGTAGGCTGATGGAGAAATGGAGAAGGTCTAAATGTATCATTATAGATAAATATTAATTTGAATCGATAACCATCGATAGCAGTGATCACACGATTGTTGCTGTTGTTGTTGTTGTTGTGCCCATGATCATATTTTGTGGTAGGCTTCTCTGAGAGGTGGCTTTTAATTTGGCAGATTAAAGGATCTTTTTGTTGGCACGTGTTATCTCAGTCTCCTCAAATTAAACAAGCTGTCTGTATTTCTTTTATATGTACCATTTTAGCTTTCACTTCAAAAATACAATATAATTTCTGTAATGTATTTGCGTATTGATAAAAGGACGTCACGTTTAGGGTCAGATTGCCTGGCTTTGTACCTGGCTTCTATGCGAGGCCTTCTGTCTTTTAAAATCGTCTTCCAGCTTGGCTCATGAGATGGTATAAATTAGTAATGAGTAACAAAAGTAACAGATGGACTTATATGTCTAGTGTGGAAAAATACTAGCCTACACGTATCTCCCACTACACCACAATGATTACATTTAACAAAAATAGCATCTCTCGGGCGTATTCGATTGCATTTCTATTGCGCACTGCTCATCTCTACTTTTTTGTTCACCGCAAATGTATATGCGCATGTTTCAAATGATTTTTCCTGTTTTGAAAAAAAAAAAAAATCGTAAAATAAGTCGTAATAGGCAGTTTCCTCTGGACCCTCGTTGTATCATATTTTCAGTGGATATATTGCTAAACAGGACAACAAACTATTTGTTTTAAAAACAGCGTTCATCTTGCTCAATGTAACATAGAGGTAAATCGCAAAATAAGACACAACTCACAGGTGGAGAAAAAAAGCTGTAAAAGACAAATCGAGAGTGGAGGGATTTTTTTTTTTTTTAGCTCTCTTCTCTTGCAGCGCACATGAGCGCATCCTAACAGGCCTAATTCATGCAGCCGGCCGACGGTGCTGAGGGGAAATGAGTTTTGAAGGTTGCCGGAAACAATCGCATATCTCTATGAAATATGGGTCAGAGCTCGTGCAGCAAGCTGTGTAACATGATGCACAAACTCAGATTTTCATTCAGAAGCCCCCATAACAGCAAAATGGCATATATGCTATTGAAGAGGATTAGAGTGTATATAGCTGGGCGATTGTTAAAAACGCCAGCAAAATAATAAAACAGGTTCACTGCAATCGAATCAAAAAAGACAATGTTGTTATAGTCTTAGGGCATTATTGCGAAACCAACCGACAGCAAGGTCACCATTACCTGACGAAATGTAATATTCTAAAAATATTATGGAGAAAGGCCAACCTTAAGAAATGAATTCAGTTCATACAAGTTTTATCGGCATCGCACAAAAACACAAAATAGATTATCATTAAGCACAGTAAGGTAGAGACCTCACAATATTACATAGAAAAACTCAACAGTAGCCCCCCAATGAGCAAGCACTTACTAGCAATCCATAGAAAAACTCCTATTTCACATTTTGTATACAAGAACTGGACCTAAAACAATCAAATTCTCTCTATATACATTACCGGTCAAAAATTTGGACATACTTTCTCATTCAGTGGTCTATATTAATAATAATTATTTAATATTTAATATTTACACGCACACACACACACACACACACAAACACACTCTCGCTGCGGTGGCTTCAGTTGCACATCTCCTTCGGCAGCTCATGGGGTTTATATATGTATATATATATATATATATATATATATATATATATATATATATATATATATACATATATATATATATATATATACATATATATATATATATATATATACATATACATATATATACATATACATATATATATATATATATATATATATATATATATATATATATATATATATATATATATATATATATATATATATATATATATTAAATAAAAGTGGCTAACCTTTACAATCTGAGTATTTTGGTGCCTTTGCTCAATATATATTTTCATTTTAACTTACACAAAAATACCGCAAAATAACTAGCATATAATGTCCCATAGTCCCATAAAATTGCACCATAATATACAAATATTCGAAAAAAACTACAATAATTAAAACTCGAAGTGCGCTGATTTTTCATTTTTCACACAAGTATGTGGAAAAGTTTTATAGATACACTACAAACTTTATTGGTATGTAATCTTGCTTGTAAGTTGCACAGATGTTTCTGTTATTATAGAGAATATTGCAACAATAATAAGTTAAGAATATGTTACTCTCACAACCGAGTGACCAAAAAAGTAAGGTTATGTTAAAATAATGTTAAATACCTTTTCCATACTAGATAATCATCAGGTTCTAGGTCATTGCAACTGTTTTATTTTTTGTTTGCTTGCTTGCTTGTTTGTTTGTTTGTTGTCACAGCACTCATCCAGTTCATGATTGAGATCTGGGAAAATGATGACATCATTACATCACCACAAGTCCAGTGGAGCAAATTATAGTGTTAGTTATCAGATGGACAAAAAGCAGCTGTTTCACTGGAGTATAAAAACTTCTTTATGTCCACCTTAAAGTGAAAATGAGCACAACAGAAAGGTTAGTTTTGACTCTTGATTATACATGGAACGTGTGGTTGTAAGCCATTGTGGATGTTTACAAGGGAGAGTTGGGGTCATAGCCTTACTGTCTAAATCAGATTTATTTCAAGTAACCAATGGATTATATTTAGCTGCATAATCTTACACCTTACTGACACCTGAATAGAAATGTTAATGTTATAATGTCTGACATGTCAAAATGTCAAGTGTTAGCAGTGGTATTGCGATCTTAAACATTTTTCAAATTATTGAATGATTAATAAGTGTCAGAAATCTCCCTAGTCTGATATACTGAACTAATTATTCAGGAAGTGTTTTGTGCACACGTTGACGGAGGAAAATATAAAATTTTGAGCAACTTTTGGAATGATGACCAATACAGATTTTATTCTTAAAGTATCAGCCACATCTTGTCAAAGATAATCTTCATTTCAAATTGCAGTAAAGCTTTTTTTTTTTTTTTTTTTTTACAGCCAGCAGTCTACAATTAGTAACACAAACAATTACTAAGATGCAAGTACAAGAATTACATTAAAGGAACAACAAAGCTGCACTGAAATGTTTTTGACTAACAGACCTCTTTATGGTGAGTCCAGTCTTTTTTAAATACAGATAGTGCAACAGATCCATGTAAAGAAGTTGTCCTCATTGGAGGAGGGAAGAACAGAGAGTTGTCTTTCTCAAAACACTCATCTTATCAATTATGTCTTCATCCTGTCAAACAGTCATAGCCACTGGCCTAGATATTTAGAAGTGATGCACATGCATCCATTACCTAGTCTGCATGCCGTGTGTGCACCAAACCTAGCCTCCTTTCCTCAAGTCAGCTTCTTTCTTTCTTTCTTTCTTTCTTTCTTTCTTTCTACTATGGCAGTAAATATGGAAATTGGAGAGTGTTGACTTACATGTGCTCCCTAACCACTTCACCATGCATTTGGTGGCACATAGAGGGTATAGGGATAATGTCTAGAGAGATAGTGTGACCAATCGTCTATGCAAGCTTGGTCAAACACAATTTTGCATTTGCATGTTATCTTCTTCTCACCCAGTCCGGTGATCCAAGTCTCCATCCATATGGATAGTTATTTATTCCCAGGATGGATCATGTGCTGAGCATGCTCCCTGTTTAGTTTTGGAATCAGGAAAATTAAGTGTGGAGACAGGCCTTCTTGTTAGTTTTACTTGGAGCAACACATGAGAGGGGTCAAAGGTCAGAGTTGATAAAGTTGCCAAGAGGATGATGAGTCGGCTTCTTGGGCAGCTGACGGCCATGTTTGACTTGTCTGTTCTGTATACAGCACACTCATTCTGATATCATCTGTCTCTTCGTGTAATCCAAGACTGTCTGCCAGATATAGGGCTCTGGAGGCCAGATCGGCTGTTCTTTCAGATGTGGCTGAAGATGCTGTTGTTCATTATGACTCTAGGTGGGTGTTTATGAAGTAAATATTGGGGAGCCATCAAGGACGACTCTGGTATATGAACACACTTTGATGCTTTAAGTGTAGTATAAGGCTAAGGGATGTGAATGCAACAAAATCCTCAGTACTAGTCTTAACTCTGAATTCGGCATTGACTAGTTTTGTACTTTTACCCTACAGCACTGTTTTCTCATTGAAAGATATTCTTGCCTAACTAAGACCATCAGTGTCCCATTCGCTTAGGTTTACAAAGAGATCAGTATTTTCTGTCAGACAGGCGGCCCTTCTTACCCTGCAGCTCTGTCCATCTAGCTCTGGATATGTGCTTTCTTTCAGATTAGGGCGAGATAGAGGAGGATTTGGACAGGCACAAAGGACACTGAACTTAACGCACTGGCTCCTGTGCTGAAATCAACGTGACACATGTCGTCACAGGTTTTTCACCTTACATTTTTTGTTGCCACTGTTGGTCAGCCTGTGTAACAGCCCTCCACATTTTAGATAGCAGAACTCTGCAACATCTGACCCCACCCATCAACCAAACCCTTCTTCTCATCCCCAACAAGCTGTTTAGTTCACAGGCATGTCCTGCAAACAAGTCAAAGAGGTTTATTAAAATTTCATTCGCAGGCCTGCATTCTTTTTTTTTGTTTGACTTTTATTAATCCAGGAAAACTCTGCGAAGGAGGCCGAGAAAGGCTGCAGCAGCGCATTCACATAAAAAATGAACAACAAGAAAGATGTGAGGAATTATGGAGAATCAAGCCTAATGTTGGGTAAATAAAGTAAGAGTAAAATAGACACTCATGATGCTTTATCTGTCAGCAGCAGGTGAAAGGCTATGTTTTCTTCTTGGTCATAGCAGTTTTGAAGCTATGCCATACACTTTCTACTTACAAACAAATCTGTTGCCACTTTGAAATGACTACAAATGGCTTTTCTGAGTTGTTGTTATTTCAGATCTGTGCTTAGTTCCATTGATTTTCCCACTGCAGTGTTTGTGGCTGATTCTGATGATAGTATCAAATGTATTTAAATTTGCTCTGACAAATTAGCAGCTGTAGTCAATCTTAATCTCGAATGAGAAATTCAAAGTAATAATTTAAGTTGCAGTATTTTTGACGCAGTACATATTGTGATACTTCCAGAAGACCTGAAATATATTTAACCTACCACAGTGTTTTATGATTTCTATCAGAGATCAGAACAGCGTTCATGATATGTTGCAGTATATATTTTCAATTGTAAGTTACAACATGCCAGACTGTGACAAAAATATACAGGTGTCATACATTTTTATTTAACACACATGCAGTGTTACATTTGGGTATTCCAGCTTGTATTTCACAGGTGCAGGAAAGACTTCATTGAGGACACAGTGAGGATACACCTGTGCATCCTTGCTCATAGCTCCTCCAGCAGCCTCCTCAATCCTCGATCCTCGAGATGCATTTTAGATAATGAGATGCCTTTTGTTAGGATGCACTAAGATCAATGTCCCGGTCATGGGCAGAAGGACCAAGGATTGGAAAGCTGAGAAGGCTGAAATTTGTTAATTGAGATGAGTCCATGGGAGTCCATGGTCTGTTTTCCTGTATTTTCAGGTAAGCAAAAGTGGGTTAAACATGTATAAAAGTCCTCAGCCGGTTATTAAGGTTATAGCAGTGGTGAAGTAGCTGTTCCTGTGTCTGGTGGTTTTCGTGAATATGGCTCTGTCGCGACTGCCAGAGGGGAGGGGGGAGAAAAGTTTATTTCCAGGCTGAGTGGGGTCTCTGATGATGTTCCCTACCCCCTTCCTGGTTCTAATGGAGAACAGTTCCTGGATAGAGGACAGGGGGGCTCCAATGATGAAGTCCACTATTATCATCACAGTCTTGAGTGTGTTCAGCTCCAGGTTTTTCTGGCTGCACCAAATCACCAGCCGCTCAGCCTCCTGCCGATATGCAGACCTGTCACTGTCCTGGATCAGGCCAATGACTGTTGTGTCATCTGCAAACTTCAGGAGATTAACAGCTGGGTGCTTGGAGGTGCAGTCGTTGGTGTAGAGGGAGAAGAGTAGTGGAGACAGGACACACCCCTGGGGGATGCCAGAGCTAACAGTCCAGGTGATTGAGATGACATCTCCCAGCTTCACCTTCACTCCTGTTAGCATCCTCCTTGCTATGGCAGAGCTGTGGTGGTGAACCATGGCTTGTTGTTGTTGAAAGTCCTACAAGTTTTGGTTGGCACATACATGTCCTCACAGAAACTGGTGCAAGCTGTCACAGTGTGTGTCAGATCATTCTGGTTGTTGTTTGCAGCTTCAGAAACACTTCAATCTGTGCAGTCAAAACAGGCTTGACGTTCCTGCTTTGCCTGATTGGTCCATTTCCTCACAATTTCAGCCACAGGCTTTGCAGATTTTAGTTTCTGCCTGTATGTGGGGATGAGATGGACCAAACAATGATCAAAGTGTCCCAAAGCTGCCCGGGGAACAGGTGGTATGCTCCTTTAATAATTGTGTGGCAGTGGTTCAGTGTATTGCTGTCTCTGGTGGGACAGATGATATGTTGTTGTCACGAGGTTGGGGGTTTGAACCCAGAGGGCAAACACTGCACACAGGCACAGCCAGAGGACTGGTTCCGACAAAGGCGTTTATTGTCACAATACAGTCCAGCAAAGCGGGCAAACTCTCTAAACTAAATAAAACAGAGCCCAGGCAATAGGAAAAGAGAAGAAGCTATGAGAAGAGAGGAGGAGAGAGAGAGGAGAGGAGGAGAAGATGAGAGGAAGAGGCAAGAGAAAGCAGCAGGAAGAGGAGCCAGGCCCTGACAGCTGTTTGTATTTTAGTAGTTCTTGGTTTAATCTTGATCTGTTAAAGTCCCCCATGATGACAATAAAAAGCGAGTTTGGGTGTTTCTTTTCAAAGATGTATAATTGTTCAGTGAGAGTTTGCAGCCCTTCATTCACATTGGCTTGAGGAGAGATGTAAACTCCAACCATGATGAAGGAGGAAAACTCCAGCGGCGAATAAAACGGCTTGCAGTTTATGAAAAGGGACTCCAGGTTAGGACTGCAAAGTCTTGACAGAACTGTGACAGATGTGCACCAACCTTCATTAATACAGCAGCAAATTCCACCGCCATTTGACTTCCCTGATAGCTCCACGTGGTGGAGAAAGAAGATGTAATCCGACGCATATGTAATCCAGTGGTCAGGTACTGCTTCACTGAGCCAGGTTTCAGTGAAGCAAAGGCAGCAGAATGTGCAAAGTCCTTGTTGGATCCATTGAGGAGAGGCAGCTCGCCCATTTTGTTGGGCAAAGAGCAGAGGTTCACCAGGTGACTGGATGGGAGCGGTGTTCGGATTCCCTACTGTCAGAGTTTTATGAGTGCACCAGCTCTCTTGCCCTGTCTGCTGCATCTTCTCCATGTCCCATACAGAGTCGCTGCTCCTCCAACTAAAAATTCCAGAAAACTCTCTGGATTTGAGGAAAAAGTTGGAAAATTGTCCGGAGAGGACTCTCTGATGTTGAGCAGCTCCTCTCTGCTGTAAGTTATTGGACTCAGATCACCAAACATTGAGAAAATAAACAAAAACAGAAAAATTCCTAGAGAGCGCAGTGCTGAGGCCATCTGACTGCCATCAAATGTTTCTCTTTCTGTCATTTGTTTACCACAGAGTCCAGTTAAAGGTGATACGTGAGTCTGTTCCTTGTGAACTTCAGACAGTTAATTTCCTTTAAAGGCTGCTCCATCTGTACCAGAGCAGCTTTCACGGCCTCCAGCCAGTGTGTTGAACTCTGACTAAAGCTTTCTGCTGCTGGTCTTCATAAGCTCACTCACTGTATATTTGCTCTCTATTTACGGTCTTGTGAGACTTTTTGCTGCTATCTATCACAGCAAGCCAGCAAAATTCTTCCCAGTAATACAGATGTTAACCAATCCATTTAGCATCATTACTTGTCACAGCTCTTGATCCTTGCTATTGGTGGCTATGGGTGTGTGTCATCAAATAAGCATTGCTCTTATTAAAAACAATATTCATACACTACATCGTTGTATCATTGAAGATAGAAATTGCTTTCAGGCAAAAATAACTATCAACAGTAACATGAGTTCCAACAGTGATTTGAAAGGTGGGGGCACATGTCTTAATTGAAACTAATCAAAAATCACAGAAACCTTTAAATTATTGATACAGGACACAAACACAAGTCAGCAGGTGATGAATGAGTGAGCTGGGGCCAGACTCATCCATCAACTCATGGTGCACCTGACAGTGCCAATGTGTCAGGAACGGTCAAATAACGTTTAGCACACTGGGAACCCTGTATTTGGGGAGAGATTATGACTGTCACCACTTTAATGGATGAGCTTGGACCAGCTCACATTCAGCCAATGGAGCATGAGGACAGTGCATTAGCATAGCTATCAGGGGTCCAGCCAGGCAGCAGGTTTGTGATTGACAGATGGAGGTGGCTGCCCAGCAGACATGTAGCCAGTCTAAGGCCAAACAGCGAGGAGCCAATTATGTGGTGAGAAACAGGGTCATTCATCATCCTGTTAGAAACCTGTCCAGCTACACAAAGGAGAGTCGAAAGCCTCAGCCAGCATCCCTAGTCAGAGATGATGCTCATTAGATTGGACTGGGAAAAATAAAGCAAGTTGAAGGTTCGCATTTAAAGCTCACAGCAAAGAGACAATACCGGCAAAGGAAACATGAGGTGGGTGGGCAATTCTGGCAGTGGAAGTGGTGAAGCAGAGTAAGTCAGTAATTTGGTTGAGCTATAAAAGCCCATAATTTAAGACATAAGATATATAAGGCTTTTAATACCCAATTTACCAGCATCAGATTGTTCAGCCCTCAGTAGTGAACCGTCCAGTGTTTTAGCAAAGCTAGAGACGTGACAGACCAATTGTGCATGCTAGAAATTGCTTCCACACAAATTCACAATTACAGTATGCTTTGTGGGAAATATAATGTTTCAGAAAGCAGTTGAAATAGGCAATGTAGATGTGTTGATGCTGTGGATGTGGACTGTCCAGACCTGGGCATCGTACGGCCCGCGGGCCACATCCGGCCCGCCGGATGACCCTGACTGGCCCATATGAGGTCATTGGAAAATATTAAAAGTCAATGCAAATATATATCATCACAATGCATGCAAGCGATACGCCTGCACTGCTTTTATTTTGAAAGATCTGCTAAGGTACCGTTTTTTTCGTACAAACTTTTGACTGATGCAGAGCGGGGAGGAAGTGTGAAAGTTTGCTGCTAAACTGCTAAAGCAGCAAGGATTTTTTACCAAAGCTCACACATAAAGTGGTGTCAGTAAGCCATTCTCTGATGGAGAGTTTGTCAAAGAATGTCTGGTGAACTCTGCAGCGTTTATATGCCCGGAGAAGAAAGGAGCGTTCGTTAATGTGACCCTTTCCAGGCGAACCGTAACGAGGCGGGCGGAGAGCATCGCCGAAAATCTGGAGCTTCAGCTGCACAACAAAGTGGACGATTTTGACGTTTTCTCCTTGGCTCTGGACGAGAGCTGTGATGTCCGTGACACAGCCCAGTTACTCATCTTTGTACGTGGACTAACAGAAACCTTTGAGATGACGGAGGAGCTGGCAGCTGTGCAGCCAATGAAGGAACCACGACGGTGAGTGATTTGTTCACTGAGGTAAATACACGCATGAACAAGCTGGGACTAAAATGGGAGAATTTGGTTGGTGTTACAACTGATGGCTGTCCAAATTTGACAGGGAAAACTGTTGGACTTTTGAAACAGATCCAAGATAAAGTGACTGAAATAAACCCAGAACAGAAACTGATATTTTTGCATTGTATTATACATCAGGAGGAGCTGTGTAAGTCAGTGCTTAAAATCAACCACGTGACTGATGTTGTATTATTATTATTATTATTATTATTATTATTATTATTATTATTATTATTATTATTATTATCAGTTTATTTAAAAAGGTACCATGTACAATATTAAACATAAATGTTTCCATTTGATGTATTGCACCAGAGATAGCTTTAAGCTAATTTCCATCTGCAGTCCCTTGGCAGGTCACAATAAAAACATCAAAACATTAAAATGTTACAAAAAAGTACATGACAGTGAAACAAAACATTATACACACACACACACTCTTAAAAGCACACACGTACAGACACACACACAAATGCCAATTAAAAGGACATTGCTGGACTAAAATACATGACAGTGAAACAAAACATACACACACACACTCTTAAAAGCACACAGGTACACACAGTCACACACAAATACCAATTAAAACGACATTAATGGTTGCAGTTCTGTGTGTTCTTAAGCAAGTTTTTCAGTTTGCTTTTAAAACTGCTGATAGAAGTACAGTTCTTAATGTCATCAGGCAGGGCGTTCCACTGAGTTGTAGCTTTTACAGAAAAAGCTGACTGTCCAAAGGTGGTGCGTCGAAAAGGTATTGAACAGTCAGTGGTGGAAGATATCCTCGTGGATTTTATAGATTGTGCCGAGCGATACTGAAGTAGTTAACTTCATCAGGGCAAGAGCATTGAATTACAGACAGTTTGTTGTCTTTTTGGAGGAGATGAGAGTAAACATGGTTACCTTGGTTACCAGACAGCTGTCAGATGGATCAGCCTGGACAAGGTGCTTAAACGAGTTTGGGATCTGAGGGCAGAGATTCAAGAGTTTTGTGAGAAGAAAGGCAGGGACATCACCGAGCTCTCAGATGCAGACTGGATATCAGACCTTGCTTTTGCTGTTGATGTGACTGTACTAATGAATGAACTAAATACCAAGCTGCAAGGCAACGGCCTCTTTGCACATGAAATGTACAGCCTGGTGACTGCTTTTATGAGAAAGCTGAAGTTTCTCTCAAGCCAGTTGGAGGGCAACATTCTCATCCACATGCCCACACTGCAGGAAGTCACACCATCTAAAATATCTACAACTCAATAGGCAGCAATCATAGTTTAAATGAAAAAACAAAGTCTTTTTTTAAATAGTTGTGTTCCGCATTTTCATTGTATCATTGTAATGTTTCATTTACTGTTTTTATTGAGATATATATTGAGCAGAGCTTTTAAGTGTACTGGTCCGGCCCTTAACAACCGTCAAAGTTTCTCATGTGGCCCCGTATGAAAATTAATTGCCCACCCCTGGTCTAGAGTAATGATAGCACTTTATTTAGACAGTGGTCCTGCTTCAAGGATATTTATCCTATACCACAAAACCAATTCCAATCACATCCATTGCTTTGGTGAAATTTTAAGAGACGTATTTTACAGACTGACTCAAATCATCAATTGTTAGATACCGTAACAGGATAAAGACAAAACATTCAAATTTTTGCTGTTTAATTTTTTGTTGTTTATGCGGTGTGACCCTGAAAAACATTCAGTGCAATAAATAGTGTTCTGCAACTACTGTTGCTTTTAGGCACAAAACTGAAAATTTCCTGTAACAATTCAATAGATTTGCCAGAATGCTGGCCTCATTCTGAGCATAACTGCTGCATTCTCAAATATTTCACAGTAGAAATTTTGAATCTGTGCTCAACTGTTTGAGTTGATTTTTTTAGTTTACTAAGCCAGCTGTAAGATAATAATGACACATTAGAGGACTTAAATAATTAATGAAATTAATGCTGCTATGCCAAGTGTGCAAACCACACAGGCTTTCTTTAAATTTGGAAAACAAGTTTGGATCCCACTCACGTGAGGCCTAACCTGTTTAATAAGAACTATATTTCATTATTAGTTTGGTCATCATGTGACTGTGTCTGAATGTCTGAAAGTTGTGTGAAATATAACGACAGTAATTAAACTAAGCTGATCTCCCGCAGTGTATAATCTGGATGTCAGGAGGTGAATCTCTCTTTCTGGTGGGCTCCAACTCATTTTAATCACTGCTATCAACATATTTGCCAGATATGTAAAGTAGTGATGATATTTGATAATCCAGCTGCAATTATGTTTCCTTAGAAATGCATATGCTGTTACAGTTTAGTGGTTTGTAGGTAGCCTATAATAATGTGGGGCTTCTGTCATGCAATAAACTTTGCACCTGAACATAATCCATGCTGCAATTATGATTGCCATTAAGGCTAAAATCTGGCAAATGCCAAATGGACTGGTCCACCTAGTGGGCCACAAGGCCACCAGCTATGTGGAAAAAAATTATGGATAAAAATAATTTGACCTGTTACTTGCAGCTGACTTGATTTTCAAGTACCCCATTTGACTGGGGGTTTCCAAATAGTCTACCTATAGACTACTGTAGGGAAGTTGTAGGAACTGCTACCATTGTCACCTCTACTCACCTATACAAGTGGGCCTGTCCATGTCAGAGGTTAAACGTAAAGCTCCTCAACGGAGAAAAGCTGAAGTAGAAAAGGTAAAAAGAAAATAAAAATTTAAAGGCTTATGCTGGAAAATGGTTTAACCAGATTAATCACATGGTTGATGTGGATTAATTTCGATTAATCGCGATTAAATATTCATTTTTAATCTAAATGAATCATGTTTCATTTTGTATGCGCAAACAGACTCAGGAAAGATGAGAATATATATGCACTTAAGGTGTTTATTAAACACCTTTAAAGGTTCATGTTAGAATCCCCAACTGAAACATGCTTTGCATTAATGTGGTACTTTCAGTTGGAAGTGCATATTACTGTATGTCAGTCGACAGTTCCGCCCTGGGGGTTTTTTTGTATTCAGATTTCCCACCAAGAGGGCCAACGTGGTGTTTAGTAGAGCCCGACCAATATGGATTTTTTGAGGCCGATGTTGAAAAAATTCTGATGACTGATTAATCAGTCGATTAATTTAAAAATATATAATGAATAAAATAACTTCTTTTTTGGTCCCTTAACATTTACACAAACAATGATATGAGTTACAGACAGAACATTTTCACTTGCAATTCTTTGTCCTTTACTATTTGTTTAATTTTACAACAGAGAGGAATTTTTATGAAATACATCTTGTCTTGTACTTCTTGCATATATATATATTATATATATTAAATCACATTTTCTCTACTCCATTATTTTATTTTCCATGAAGTCAGGAATCATATGAACCAAAATTTTAAAAAACTGAGAAGCCTTTCTCAGATGTCAAAACATGTCATCTTTGACAGAGTTGCATTGTAAATATATAATGGTCACAAATAGTCCGACACTAATGTTACTCCACAACAACACACACAGTAGGTTGCTGTTACAGCCTGTGTCACGTTATAGTATTTTTTGACAAAGCAAAACTAAGAGTGATATGACATCATGACGGTTGCCGGAGACAGACAGTAATGTTAATCATTTTAACTAAAATTTTTTCTCTTTACTGAAATGGGAGACATGTTGAGTCATTTTTTATTTCACATCGTTTTAAACTTAACTGTTGGCTCAGCCCACTAGTGCAATGTTGCCTGACTGGAGCTGAAACAGCGCAAGGACATCATTCTGTGCGACTTACTTAACAGTTTTATGAAGAATTCAGAACATATCAGTGTTGAATCGGCAAAACTCCGGCCGATGATGATGATTTTGAAAAAGGGTATAATCGGCTGATTTAATCGGCCAGCAGATAAATCATCCAGGCCCTACTGTTTACCATCTTCCATGAGGAGTTGCTTGGTTCTGTCACAACCGGATCAACTGCCCATTTGCGCAGCTTCATTATCACTGTATATCCTACATATGTGGAAATTGAGGTGGAGGAAATTGGCCTCTTTTAGGTCTTACATTTTCCTGTGTTTTGTTTTGCACAAATTGGACAAGCTAAACAAAAAGTAATTTTGAGCAGTTAGTGAACCCATACATTGTAAACACCTCATTTATGAAAGCTACCATCCCTCCTGTTGAGACATCACTCAGCCCATGGCTCAGTATAGCAGCATATCTAAAAAGGTTGTTTTATGTTGTAGGGTTATGTTCAAAGGAAGCAGCAAATTACTCTCTAATAACATACAACAACAGTTCAGAGGTAGATTTGCAAATCATGAATTAAGAAGAAATTTTCAATTAAAAAAAGTTATTTGCTCATACCACCATGAAGAGTAGATGTTTATCAATATGTGGAGTAAACTTGTGGAATGATCGGGATGAGGATCTCAAAATTAATACACCTATGGGTTGGAAGTAATAAAGTTAAATAGATATTATTTTAGGTTTTGGATTTGGTTTGGTTGTTTTGCTTTTTTTTGTATTGTGTATTCATTTTCTCTTCTGCCTTTATGATCCTGTGGAATGTCTGAAATAAATAAAATGAAAATAAATAAGTGCAGCTTAACTATGCTAGTGTAGCAGAAAGAGAAACTCCAAGTATGATTTCATTTTTAATGAAGAAAACACACAAGTTTGGTTTTCAAAATAAAGGATACGTTTGTCAGTCACTTTGACCCTTAATTTCCTGGCCATGCCTCATCAGCTCTCAGCCCTCTCCCTCCCCTAATCATAGACTATGAACCCCCTCGTACCCCTGAAATTAACAAATGCTTGACATTTGCTCCATATCCAATTACTCAATATCCAAGGCTGAGCACATGTTTAATCAACATTCATATTCCCTAGAGAGCAAAAGGCAGTTCTCTGCTCAACTACCTCAGGCACATTATGCCTTCTCCCCTGGGCAATCTTGGCAGGCATCACTGTTTACCTTCTCCCAAGCTCTGCTGGAGACACTGTCAACCTCACTGTGCCTGGGCCCTGTTCTGCACATAATGGTGCCAAACCAACTGCAAAAGGAAAGGAAGGTTGGCTTAGAAGTAAGAAATTGATCCATCTATCACAAAGGGGGTCAAGAATACTAAGCAGCTATCAACCAACAACTCCTCTGCACACATGCCATAGCACTTCTAGCTTTTTCCCTCGTTATCAGTTCCTGAGTTCACCCATGCCGGGGTGAGAGTCAGTAGCAAAATGGATGTATTGGAGATGTGTTGTTCCACAGAACTTGACATTTTTCAACACACACATGCAGTAGAGTCATTGGTTCCTTCAAACTTGAATTGAAATTTTCAGTTAACAAATAGAGGTATTATCCGAGTGCTGTCTAGTTCATAATGGGACAGATTGCAGAGAGTTTGTTGTTTAAAAAATAGGAATAATTAGAGTAGGCTGTTAGTTACAGAAAAACACACAAGGCTGACTTTTGTGTCTTTAAAAATCTAGACTAAATGGCAAGTTTTCCTTTGTGTGCATGTGTGTGCGTGTGTGTGCGTGTGTGTGTGTGTCTGTGTGTGTGTGTGTGTGTGTGTGTGCGTGTGTGTGTGTCTGTGTGTGTGTGTGCGTGTGTGTGTGTGCGTGTGCGCGTGCGCGTGTGCGTGCGTGCGTGCGTGTGTGTGTGTGTCTGTGTGTGTGTGTGTGTGTGTGTCTGTCTGTGTGTGTCTGTCAGAGTAGAGACTGGAGACTCAGTTCTTCTCACAGTGGGGGAGGCGTACAGGGCAGATGACTCCACAGCATCTGTGGTGTGCTTGACACATGCATGAGAGGCTTACAAATTTACATGAATAATAATGAGTCCTTCATCTATTCACCAGTGAGTGCTACAAAGGGGGTCACCTCAACCCTTCCTCTTCCCATCACTTGTCAACAAATGCTCTTACAGTTACTTTTCTCAGAAAAAACTGACGGATGATGACACTGGATAACAACAGCTTCTTACTGTTGTTGATTTTTCCCATTATAAACATACTACTAGGGTACAGACAGAAATGTAAGGGACAGACATCTCAAAACCCGGACAAATAAAACAAAAATGTTGAGTGTTGAATTCACATTATCAATCTCAAACTAAATTGAATCAACATAAGGGGTGTTGCCTGCAGCCTTAACAAATTTTTATCTGGCGCAATTCCCTTGTAAATAACATGCAAATTTAAAATAGTCAACTTAATTCCAGAGAAGAAATCAGAACTGCAGTGAGCACAAAAATAAATACAGTCATTTCATAGTATAAATGTTGCTCATTTGGTGCCCCTCTATTGGCTATGTGGCCCTATGCAGCCACTTGGGTACACTTGGGTACACACTATATATATATATATATATATATATATGTATATATATATATATATATATATATATATATTACTGGTGGGATGCGATTACATTGCATGCTTTGTAATTAATTAATTACAATTAATCGCACTTTTGTCAAATAGCAACATTTGACACAATAAGTGAAGTTTTTCAATTCAAATAAAATTGTGGTTGACAGTTGAATCAATGAATAGACATATACATGTTTATAATTTAAAAATTTATACACATTTTAAAATGGGACATTTAGAAAATAGTAATTTTGATGATTTAAAACCTGGATTTAGTTGTTTTTCCCACTGTATGGCACATAACATCAGCATAAGTAGTTCAAGGAGCTTCAGAGATTCTGTTTTCATAGTTTATGGGTCTGATAAATGGGGTAGTTTTGATGTTTTTTTTTAGGAATATAAATTTTTATTTGTGTAATTTGTGTATTTTATAAACAAAAAATGTATAATTAAGCTATTAAAAGACAGATATTTTTGTTGTTTAAGTTATTCCTCCTCCAAGGAGGTGGAGCCTCAACAGAGTAATAACTTAAACAAGAAAATAGTTTGTTTCATTCCTATTTATCTGCATTTTTCATCTGTGTGCTACATTCACAGATTACTGCAAAATCAAAGTGCAATTATAGTGATTATATTCAACATTTTAAGACTTGTTGTAAACTGAAACACTGTCTTGGAAAGTGGTCTATTGTGGGATGGCTATACTGTTAGCCGTTAGCAGGACTGTCGTAGCTAACGTTAGCTCTGGTGCTAACAGCAACATGTTTTACATTGAGGTGATACCGTCGGCTTGAAGTGCTGCAGTGATAAGAAAACTCTTTGTTGTACAATTTACACACAACCAGGCTTTTATCCAAGCTGCCATCAGGAAGATTTTTACAAGAAAACTTTCTGCCCAACAAGCTCAATCTGGTCTTCCTTCTCTGTTCACCAGTGCCTGACTTCACTCAGTGCTTCCTGTGCTTCTTCTTCATGGCTACAATCAGACTTTAGCTTCATTACCGCCACCTACTGGGCTGGAGTGTTCATCAGCGCTATCGGTGTGCCAGAAATGAGGGAACTGAGAAAGGTGTGATTAAATGCGTTAATTTATGTAACGCGTTACTTTTGGTGTAATTAATTAATCGAAATTAATGCGTAAAACTCCCAGCCCAAATATATATGTGTGTGTGTGTGTGTGTGTGTGTGTGTGTGTGTGTGTGTGTGTGTGTGTGTGTGTGTGTGTGTGTGTGTGTGTGTGTGTGTGTGTGTGTGTGTGTGTGTGTGTGTGTGTGTGTGGGGAGCCATGATGCGTAAACAAATGACACTTGACTGTAGATTTTACTTGTACAACCTATTTATTGAATGGCCAGTTGAAAATGGCTTTTTAAAGGCTGAATATAAAAAAATCAAGAAATAAATATTTGAACAAGCTCATCTGAAAATGCAGTCAGCAGTTACATCATGGAGTGTAGATATTAGCTTAATGCTATCAATTAGTTTACTCACGTTAACGACACTGAGTTGGCACCGGGCCCAGTTAACTGAAGCCACCGGTTTATTACATAACATTAGCTGGACATCAATATTTAGTGAATGTGTATTTAACTTGTAAAATCTATTATGAGTTATGTTAAGCTTAAAACTTTCCTCCGGTAAGTCGTTGCCCTATTTTCCAAGACGACACTCCTCTGACTCTCTGACCTGGTGCCTCGTTGCTTGACGTGACGTCACTTTCAAGGTCGCGCTCTCGCCATATCAACGTCATATTAACCCGACGTATCAAAGAGTAGATACTGATAGTTATGTGTAGTTTACCTTGGTACTTGCGAGTATCCGACACAGTGCAGAACTCTGCTGTGAAGGTGGAGACATGTGGCGGTGGTGTATTTGCAACAATAACAAAAAAAAAAGAAAAAAAATTTGAAGGAGCGGCGGCTAGAATTTAGGAATGGCGACCCACTGCTGCTGAATGAATGTAGAGGAATATATATGTGTGTGTGTGTGTGTGTGTGTGTGTGTGTGTGTGTGTGTGTGTGTGTGTGTGTGTGTGTGTATCAGTGCATGTCACATCAAATGATGGATGAGGAGCAGACTATACTTCATCCCTGAAGACCATACAACTGGCTCAATCTCCAATCTATCTGATCCTGCCCTGGCTACCTGTCAGGTCAAGGCATTTTCTGTGCAGTGATACAGGCTGTTTATGTTCATTCTGTTTTCTTATCACAGACCAGGACCTAATCGTCAACGAATATACCGTACACCAGTCACAAAACTTACAAGCTGCTTCTTACAACACCTTTATCAAAGCTGTCAGTGTTTATCATGTTCATCCTTTTCTGTCTTTCTGTGAAGAGTATTATTCAGCTACAATTTTAATATTAAAATCAAACGTTTATCAATGAATTAATTAAAACCAGCATCTGACCTTCATCATTCATAGCAGACGATATTTATGTGTCATAGTGCATGTTGTATCTCTGATATGTGTGGGGTTGATATAAAGCAGGTAATGTTTGGAGACTGTGCTGTGCTTGAGGAAACCACACATGGAGACAAAGACAGGGCCACCGTCATCATTAATCTTAGTCTGTGGATAAGGCTGGCCCAATCTGCATGACCAGGGCAGTGACAAATGCCACTATTGGACTCGGGTGTCGCATCTCCCCGCTTTCATTTCCCGTTAATGTCACATCCATCACAATGGGCTCTGTCCCGTCAGGTCACAGAAGATGACACTGGTCGTGGGTAAGAATTAACTGGAAGAACAATAGTGAGTTGATAGGGTAGAAGAAGAAGCATCTGGGCATGGCAACATACAGAAAAGTGAGTATTTTTTTGGTGGTAGAAATCCACTTACAATTTACTTTCAAAGATGAGCCTCTTTATTGTCACAGTTACTGTTGGAAATGGCAGAAATCTCTTTTATAGTACCCAGTTGCTATTAAGACGTATTAAGTAACTGTAATTTAAAGGGAAGAGCTCCTGTTCTTCTCAAACACTTGAAATGATGATACATTCTTGTGTGCTCTTTATTCTTGAAGTTGTTGTTCAAGGCAGCACTTAGTGACACACTACTGCCCTCTGTTGATGAACACTGCTTTGAAAAATGTGTGAAACCCTGCACAGATTCATCATTTTCCCTTCATTCTTCTCTGAAATTAAATCTACTAAGATTGGCAACACTAAGCACAAGCTTATGTTAAAACATATTTTGTGAATCTAGCTTTACAATACCTGCATATACAATATGTTTGAGATTTGGGAAAATTTCCAGATATGGCCTTTACACTCTAGTTAGGCTTACAATGTATTCATGCTTGACAAAAAAGTAGTTCTGTATAATGTGTTGTTAAACCACAGAATTAGTATTTCTGTACTCCTATTTAATGCAATCACATTCAATATGACCTTCCAAAATTACTATAATTTCAGATTACCCCTGAAAGGCAGTCATAGAAATCCAAACCCTGCTACTCTATGCAGGATGGCTGAGGTGTTGTGGTTTGGTGAAAAACCTACTTTCCTTTGCTAGCCAACCTTGGTGGCTAGCAAAGGAATGCGTTTTTCTCTCCTTGTCTTTTTTAAATAATCTTTTTAGGTAGTTTTAGAAGCATTGTTCTTTATTTTATTTATTTACTTCAGACTTGATGTACTTTGCTGATTTTGCACTTGAAAAAAAGTTTACGTATAATTTTGTTCTACATGTGCAATGACAAAGATGCTGAGGTTGCTTGGTGATTCAAAATTTTCCGCAGGTGTAAAGGTGAGTGTGGTTGGTTGTCGGTCCCTGTGTGGCCCTGTGACGGACTGGCAACGTCCTCAGGGTGTAAACTGCCTTGATCAACTAGGATAGGCTCCATCCCTCAGTGACCCGACAGAGGATTAAGTGGTGGATAGAAAATGAATGGAAAAGACCAATCCAATTGTACCACGTTGTGAGAAACTCTGCTCTGTTTTGATGACCACAGTACATATGCAAGCACCTGTCTTGTACACAAATCTTTACATGGTCAAGTTTTCGTTCTTTGTCACACAATGAAATTGTTGAATTATCAACTATGGCCACTAGTATGGAACTGGATATACCTCATTTGACCACATGACTTTCCCAACAAGAAAAGCACTCAGGTAGCGCAGTACTCTGACAAAGATCCTCAATCGTTGTATGATTTCCAATGGATAAGTCCCAATAAGTCTGCAGTGGTGGATTCGTAGCAGGATCGCAATCATGTGATCGTCAGCAGGCAGCTGACGTAGCATTCACTTGTTGTCATAGTTACAGTGACGCCATGCCACTATCTCGCAATGATACAGAAATCTTTAACAAATCCGTGGATCCAGACTATAAGCAGCATCACAGCCAAAATCTAATCAGGTGGTCCTTGTGTCATTTCTGACCTTAAAGTGATATTTGTAGGTAAGGGACATAAAAATTAAATATTTGATAAAGACTGTCTTCGAACCACAAAAAAGTAAAATGCACAGTCAAGCACTGATGTGTGAAGGATATGAATGAAACTGACAAGTTCATCTGAAAAAACGAAATAATACACTTCCATCGTCATACACACTGCAGCACAGCGAGGTGAATGCTGCTTCTGAATACAAGAGAACAGAGGCTAGGCCAGAGCAGAGCACTGAAGGGCCTGAGAGCAGTCCCATAACAGGCCATTACTGAATGATTCAATCAGGCAGCTCAGCCCCTCAGCCAAGTGCCAAGACATGCCCACCCCTGTGTGTTAAACCGATTAGCTGCACACGCATGATGAGAGATGAAGGAATTTGTCATCATTTGCATCGTTCCACAGAGATGGAAACACAGCCAGTGATACATCCAGAGCTTGTCATGTCCCACAGGCAGTTTTCAGTTGTAGTATTGAACAATCTTTTGTTTTCGTCATTGTAAACAAAAAGCTCACTTTCATTTTGCTAGAAAAGAAACGTAAGAATGGTGCTCAATCTGAATGGTTCCCAAATCATTTGGGGTACCACAAAATATTTAGTTTGTCCTTCTGTATAATAGTCCTATAATTAAATACACCAAAATATTGCAATGTAACATATTAGTAATCATAATACATTATACGTTAACATGAACACTAACGGACTGAAAAAGGTTATTTTTCTCATCTGTTTGGAAGAGCAGGGGAAATTCTTTCATTTTGTTTATTTCATCACAGATATCCATCGCCAGACTTAGTGTAAACATTTACAATTACATGAAAATCTGCATTTCTGTGGTGGTGCGCTGGTACTATTTGTTACGGGTTCCAGAGGCTCAAGCGCAGGAAAAGAGATGAGAAACAAATTACAGAAACTCAGAACTACAATGCTAACCGGAAAACTACAACCAGAGGGGGAAACGAAAACTGATGCCAAAAACTAAGAATACTCAGGAGAGGCCCTAGTGGACTGGCAGAGAAACAACGACTAAACTGATTGCAGAACAAAGTAACCCACGGAAGGTAATACCGAGACAGAACTCGACAATACGAGAATAATAACAGGAACGGTATTTCAGAAGAGTGATAGCACTCACTAAGAAACTACAGATTATACAAATTCAGGAACTGACTCGGAATCATACAAACCTAAGGGTAAACCATGACAAACCAACACTATAATTCAGAAGAGTGAAAACACTAGACAGGAGAACTCGGAATACACAATACTAAGAACACTATACTAGCCTGTGAGTTAAACAATACAAAAATACTAGGAACGAATACTCAGAATACTAATACTATGGTGCACGAAATAACACTAGTCAGGAACGCTGGGACTGAGACTTAGCTGATGGAATTTGGGGGGGAATGGGACCAGAGGAAACCGGAGAGCCTTCTCGCTGAGGTGGGACGTGCAGAAGCAGCTGAGAGGACTGGTGTGCAGCTGGAAGGGACTCGGTGGCTGGAGGCTGCGGCGACAGGCTGGGTGTGAGAGCCAGAGGGAAGGAGGTTGTGTGGTAGTGGGCCAGGTGAGAGATTTCTGGAAGGGCTGGAGGGTGTGGGGTGGTGGTTCACGAGAAACAAGGCTGGGTAGAACGGTGCACAGAACTTAGTTTCGTTCACGGTCCGGTGACGAGCGATGAGTGGAGTCAGTCTTTATTGTAGCAGAGCTGATTCTGATTGGCCAAGCTCCACCTGCTCGTGCTTCTGCTGATGTTGATTTCCCACACCTGCCGCCGCAGCCTCTGCGCCAAGCACACCTAATCAAAAACAGAAGGGGAGAGCACTATCTGGAGCCTGCAGCACCAGGCCTGACACTATTCCTTTTATTTTCTTCAGCATTATCAACCAGCGGCTAATAGGACCAACCCACCACCAAACAAAGCCTGATTTTTATATAACTGTAACTGTAAATGTTAACAGTATGTGTAGATTATTGAAGGTGAATATTTGTTTGTTTGTTTAGTTCCTGTCTATGGTAAACATTTGTTTAACCAAATCCACATATTTTGAAACTACAGTCCTGTCACCACCAGGCACATTAGTTAGGCATGCCAGTAATTGGAAGATAGCATCATCACTGCAATGCAGTTCACTCACCATATATTGCACTCTATAAAATGTATTGCATTTTACCACATGATGGCACCATTTTCCTGTGGTGGGTTTTTCTTTATCACCACAAAAAGAGACTCTTGAGAAATACTGTATGTCTCTCAAATTGAGAAAGTGATTCTTTTTGTGGCGGATTGGTGACGATTTTATGCTTCGTGGGCATTTATTTCACATCAAAACACCCTTGTTAATTCTGTCTTCATGTGATAATAATATAATTGACAAAAAAAATGTATTGTAAAGTTAATGCGGCTCTATTGCTGCCTTGGCTGCGTTAACTCTGAGAAAGTGTGCTTTGATAAAACGGGTTGAATATTCTGTCTGACTGGTCTCCTGTGATTGTATTGACTAACTGGAATGACATTACAGTGAAATGGGGATTGAGCAAGAACTATGCTTGAATTAATTCTGGCCATGATGAATATCTTAATTAAAACTTTGCAAAATCAAAGTACTGAGTACTCAAACTAGACAAAAAACACGAAATAAAACAGAACAACACTATAAAACTGCTCTATGAGTCGGTCAACCACACGAGCAGTAGGTATACTTACCTTTTTCTGTGATCATGAGCTTTCTGTCTTGTGTGTCAGTGTGAGTTCTGTCATCTTGTTTACAGACTGGACTGTATGCTGAGAACCAGATGTAAAGAGTAACTACATTTTCCTCACTGCTCATCAGTAGCTTTTTGAGTAATCCCAATAAATGACTTAATTTGTAAAAAAGAGGAGGGGACCAACCAGTTCTATAGTCACTGGTTTGCACACACTGAAATCAGGTTAGATAGGGAGCTTTGACAGCTTTTCACATAAATTCAGTAGTTTGTAGACCTAAAGAAACGGATCACTGTCAAATGCCATCTGGAACTCTATGGAAAAATATATAGTAGATTCCTCGTTCTTTTCTACTGTATGAGCATCTTTTAGGGGTTGTAAGTTGACCAGCTGTTATACCAAGGATGACAGTAACAAACAAAGCATATCTCAACATACTCTTATTTAATTGGGCCAAAGAGAAGAATGGGAGCATTGTCAGTAGGTTAATGCTTCAGAGATATTTACATCACAACAAGCGGTAGCCACAAGAAAAAAACAAAACTTAAAGAGGACACACACACATAAAGTACATCAATTACAGTCAGCATTTCAGCTTTAAAAATCACCTTGACCGTGACTACACAGACTGTGTTTACACACACTGCATTATATTTAACTCCTGTCAATCATAAACACTCAAAGTTACCTGAACCATCTGGTCCACCTTCACTTGACTGTCCAAGACAAGACCACCAACACAAACTCAAACACGATAAAATGCACAGACCACAAGACGCAACAGACAATGACTAAAGTGACGCTTTGGTGACACAATGGTATTGATATAGATGGCACATGACATAGACAGCACAAACATACACACACAGAGAATGATAACAGTGGTGACACCAAACTGCAACATGATCAAATCACATGATTAAATTAAAGACTTTTCAAATAATAAGCTAGTTTAAAAAAAGAATTAACTCTTCTGGGACTGCCATAGGAAGGCTTGCTTTGGTGTTTAAAGGCATATTAAAACATACATAAACACAAATGCTTAATATCTGCAGCTCTCTGTCTTTAAGTCCAATTCTCTTATTCTCATAATGAACATTAAAATCTACAGCATGTCCCAAAAGTTTGTTCTCCCCAGAAAAAATAAGCTCAAAGACTGAATAATCAATGTAATCAATTCATTCAATAACCAGTATTTCCCCCTTTCACTTGGATCACAGCTTTCAGTCTTTCAGGCATGGAATGTATGAGGTTTTTGAGATTGGGTGGTTCTATCTTCCCCCACTACCGCACAGCCCCAGAGTTGAGCTGTTTCATAGTGGTTGGTGGTGGACTGGTGAAGATGTGACTGTTCAGGATTCCCCAACAGTTCTCAATTGGGTTGAGGTCAGGGCAGTTTGGTGGCAATTCCTCCTTATGCAGAAAACCAGGTAGATGCTCAGAACACCATTTCTGAGTCATACAAGCAGTGTGAGCAGGGGCACCATCTTGCATACATACCAATTTCAAACATCTGTTAAACATTTTCTGTTCCGTTTCACTTGCTCAGAAGGTGGTACATTTTCACAATCATCTGAATAGATATGGTTGTTTTGACTGTTGGGTGTTGGAAATGAGTAGAGAGGGCATTCATCAGAAAAAATCCAGTTCTCCCAGTCTTTTGGAGTTGGAGTTATGTACTTCTTTGTGAAAGTCAGTCTCTTCTCCTTTTGTAATTTGATGAGTTGTGGGGTACATTGACTCTTGTAAGCTTTCATCCCCAATGTTTCTGTTAAATAACGATGCACAGAGCTCTTAGAAACATTTTCTTGAAGATTTTTCAGCTTCTTACTGAGTCGGTGGCATGACTGGTGTCTTTTACCCTTGGCCTTTTTCATCAGATCCTTGAGTCTTGCAGTTAGGGCAGATGGACGTCCTGAGCAATGCAAGTCTTTGAAGGATCCTCCTTTGTTGTACCATTGCCACCACTTCTGCGTCCAGCGGATACTTCTGCCAAGGGCTTGAGCTACCTGCTGACGAGTTTGTCCTGCATTTCCAAGAGCAATGGCCTGTGCACGAATCTCTGACTCTGAAAGAGTAGCTTTTCCACCTTTGCTCTTGGCCATGGTAACAATGCTTCCAAAATTTGGTTGTGAGTGAAATGCAATTTGGTCGAGCAAGAAATTTATATACTGGCATATGACAGTTTGACCAGACCAACAACAAGGTGTAACCCACTTTGGTGACAATCAAACATGTTGTCCAGTGGGGAGAACAACCTTTTGGGACACGATCTAATGACAGGGAAGACATTCAAACTCTAATACAGTGGAAACAGGACAGAAGCATCTCAAATGGACAGATCAAAGATCACAAACAGTAGGGCAGAGTATTTAGTTATTTTAGTTGCACTCAGTTTTACAAGAAGCATTCTGATGACAGAATGACTACATGGTCTTCTAACTAACAGAATTTCATAAAGGCATTATCTGCATCTGCTGGGCTCAGACTGCATCAGATAGTGTTAGTGTTCATGTTACAGGGTTCCTGAAGAATGCATCCTCATCCACCAGACTCTACTTTGAATACTTCAGGGCCAGCTGTATAGGAAATATAAAATATATTTGCTGTCATAAAAGCCATAACAAACACTCTATTTATGAGATCAAATACCTATTATTTATCTTCTAGGAAAATGTGGATGTTTCTGTCACCTTATGAGCAGTGTCTGCAAACTGCTGGGCTTTGTGCATCAGCTCCACAGTCTTATCCTCAGCTTGGGTCAATCTGTCTCCACGCTGCCCCAGAGTCACATTCACCCTCTTGGCTACATTACCCAGAGTTCCTCCTGTGACTCGTTGTCTAGTCTGACCTGTTTATACACACAGAGAAAAAGAAAGCATGTAAAGGGAAACTTATTCAAGGGATTATTCAGTGTATTTTAAGTCAGAAATCAATATAACACTTGACTGAAAACCTTCCCAGCATACAATTTAACCATAGTATCAAAAGAAACTTAATTCTGCAAGCGGTGCCAAGACACAGGTTGAAGGTTTTTAAGTATATAAGCTTCAATATCCACCGTAAGCATTTTGACTCAACAACAGACATCAGCAGCATCATTGAGGTCACATGTTGGCCGTCAAGATTCAGATTGAATAACTTAATTGGTCCAGACAAAGTATTTACTGACAAGACAGTCATACTGATGGACTGAAGAGAGGACTGTAAACCAACACAGATTAGTCCAGTTTCTTTACTGACTTCACCTTCTGTGACATAAAGTTGTCAAAGCGGATAAGTTCCATTCATTTCAGCTAACAACTGGCAAAGCTGCAGCATCAAATGTACTATATTTCAAAGATGAATTTCCAGCAGGTCAAACTTAAGCTAGGATTGAAGATCAGTGAAACCTACTGCCAAACAGTTAGACAATCCATACATAACAAGATTTACTACAGCATACAATGCTTTAGTCTTGGCAGTCAGAAATTTAACCGCTAGAGACAACACGCTGATGACACCTGACTGCTAAAAGCAAGAGGAGGGGTAACTTCCTTAAGTTTATTAAAGCGTAATACTGTACTGCTATAACTGATAAAACCACACATTAAAGGTTGACTGAGGTCAAGCATAAAGGGTTGCTGAACAGGAACTTGGTGTCTTGCTGCAACTTGGCACTCATCCCACCCATCACATTACCTCTGTTAGCGAGTTCAATGGTGTGTTGCAGTCCCTTTCAGAATCAGAGCCATAGGCTGCCAAAAGAATAGCTATTGTATGAACCTCCCCGAAATAAACAAAGTCTCCTCTTATCTGACCATCACATCACAAAGAGGCCTTTCTAGTGCAGCAGAGAAATGCAGCACAGTAGGGACAATAGACAAAAAGACAGAAGTAAAATAACCCAAAGGCACACACCAAGGATAATATGACCTGCAGGCAGACAGGAAACCTGTGACACAAAGTTTGTGGTTTTGACTCCTAGAATATAGTGGGAAAACAGTAAAGTTTTTTGTAGTTTGACCATGATTTCTAATATCTCCTTTCACTTCTACATACCCATTTAGGGGTGTTACTCTCCCTTCGTAATACTTTATACACTTCACAGGAGGTGTTTCAGACATGTTTTTCTGAGTCACAGCTCATATCTCATAGAACACATTGTTTTTGGTTTAATTAATGAAATTGGCTTCAAAGACTGACTCATAGCAGCTCACAATTCACCAATGGTTCAGGTGTGTAAACAAGACCGAAAGTGTATTTATATGATTGAAGTTTGTTTTTGTCTCTGTTTTAGGCTAACGGTGCAGTACAGTGATTGTGTGTTGAGCTCTCTGCACTGTCAGAATGTATTGTTTGGTACACAGTGACAAAGAACTGAAGAAAATAGAAATATTGGAAATTTTGAGAGCCCGCCACTCACCATTATTGAGGCTTATTCAGCATCATTTAAAGGAAACAGATTGCTGACAATATTTGCAACATATGTGAAACAGACATAAAAGTTTTTAATGACCAAATTACCCCATGTGATCATTGTCAGGTTATGGTCTGACCACACACAGGTAGGTAGGTGTGTGTGTGTCTGTGTGTGTGTGTGTCTGTGTGTGTGTAATGTTCAGAAACAAATAGAAACACAACGTGCTTTGTTTGACTTCAAATAAACTGCTTCATTATTTTCCTCAGAAACGTTCAGGGTCAAAACAACAAAGCTTGTCACTTGATTATAACTTCAGCTAACCTTCAGAATACATTTTTTTACATAGAACCCTGATTATACTGTAGATTTTGTCCCTGTCTTCACATATAGTACTGGCCAATAACTAATAATATACAATTAATATACATAATATTATATGATATACAGTACATGTGGGCATGTCAATGCTGTATTAAAACAGACTTGCCAAAAGGGTTGTGAACCACTTATGAGTGTGATATCACCCTTGTGTATGTGGGACTCACACCCATTCTCACTATCCAGTGGCCATAAATGCTTCCAACTTCACTCTTTTCAGAACATTAGGACACATTCACCACTAGAGCTGCATGGTAGAATAGTGAAGTCAAATGTTGGTACCTTACCAACCGCTATGCCTTAGAGCCATCTGTCATCTGTCAGACGGCAGGCTCTGTTTGGCTGAGATTCAACATTTAGCAGTCAGTCATGCTTCTCGGCAACAAAAAAAACAACAAATTGTGGTCAAACTGATTGATCTGGTACAGTAACCGTGTCAAAAAAGTGAAAAAATAGTGTGTAGTTCTCTGTCAACCAATAAAAAAGATTCATATTGTATTAATAAAAAAGTATATGATTCACATAACTCATTGAAGAGTATGTGTTTCCCACAATTACAGGCTGTAAATGAGTATGCGCTAATCATTAACTAACCACAAATGTAGAAAGAATACACTCTGGTTCATGCTTATTGTTTTACTCATGGTAATAAATATGAAGCCTTATAAAGTGTTGTAATTTCCACAAATTTAAAGAATTACTTTTGCATTTTAGTCTGTAACTTCCTTCAAGTTGGGGTACTGCTGAAAGGCAGATATACAAAAACAGAAAGGTCAAAATTTTACAAGTAAAAGCTGTAATAAAAAGACCATAGCCTGGTATAGATGAATCTCCAGACTTCGTAGAAGCTACATTTCTTATAATGCAGATTGGAAAGTCTTCACAATTCCAATTTACTACACAGGCTTACTGATACAAATATAACATACAAGCTGAGTTTGAGACCCTAATGACATCCCCATGACATCATCTGGTTTATTTTCTCAGACTTCACAGAATTCCTTTAGAGCTACAGGACACATTATATAACTGTTCACAGACTAAGTGCTATCCTTGACTACATGCAAAACTTTTATAATCAACACCTGACTTAAGTGTCCCTTTAACTGTTGCCTTAACTTGACCTGGTGAACGGTTTTGGTTTGCGACTATCATGTTCTTCATGCGATTCAGGAAGACTTTGCAGCGGTAGATGACCAGATTCATGGTGCAGGCATCTGGTAAAAGAAAAACAACACATTACAAATGGGGCTGCATATAAACTAAATAGCTTCTGGAGTATCAAAACCCTCAGTAATCCTTTGACACTACCTCCTGTAAGTTTGGATTGGCAGTTGATGAACTCTGTCTCTCTGGGTGGAACGTAGCTCTTTCGTCGGGCCTTCGTAGTTCTGGATGCAGAGGAATTGCTTGGACCAGCTCCAACCTCAGGGTGAGCATACTGAGTTGCTCTCCCCTGTTGGCCTACCTTCATCAGTTTCGCAGGCTTTCCCAGATTGCCTGCTTTCCCCTCCCAGTAGGTCTGGCAGGCATGGTACAGGATCTGGATAAAGATACACTTCTCTGCTGATGACCTGGCCACCCACTGGTCAAAAGCGTTGTCAAACACTAGGTCAAACTCCGGGCTATCCTGGAAGAGCAGAATACAGGGAACAAACAAAGTTGGGAAACTATTTAATACTTTTTAGAAATATCTGGATCATTTTATTTATTTTTTGCCCCCAATCTAATCTGAGGCCTTTAATATTTAGTGTTTGTCAATAAAGAGTCCCAATCCCATAACATTTTCATAGATAATACACACTTCAAGTACATTAAATATTAAATCAATCCAATGTATATGCTTGACAGCTGAAAAGCTCTGCAGTGCATTAAAAAAAAATCTACATTCAAGCTGTTCCTTAATGGTTATGTAGGGGGTCACAAACCTTGTTGTGAAAGTAGCTCTTCTTGGGCTAAAATGTAATGTCAAAAGGGTAAGGTGTATCATGGCTCTAATCTACAAAAGACTGCAAAAACTTATATTTTCTACATGCATGACACAGCATGCATAAGAGACCATTAGCTACAGTTGCACTATCTGATAGAGTGGAGATGAATGTTTAATACTGTAGCAACCTGAGGAGACAGTCCCTACAGCCACTTTGTTGGCAAGCAGAGGACATTGTTGGGTTTTGCTTGCCACAGGCACCATGACAGAGACCTCTATGGCACTTAACGTCACCCATCCAGTGCCAATATAAGTTTTATAGTGTGTCTTGCCACATCTCATATTCTTATCTGACAACTGCCTGGCAGTGCGCACACACAGTAGATCAGAAATAGACTGGTACTGACACAATCACCTATAAAATTCTATGACAAACTCTCACTTCAATCTGTGACATTGGCCTGGGTCATCTCTAATAATTATGAAATATTCTGATAGATCATGGTATCAAAGAACAGATTGTCTGGATGCTGCTGACCTTGCTGGCGTTAATGCCATTGACCTGTCGGAGCTGCTCAACTGTCCACTGGGACCTCCTGACGAAGGAGGAGGACCCACCAAACTGCTTCACTTTTGTAATGAAGAGCTGATGTGGTATGGTGTTGGACACTGGGTAAATAAATAATATGCACAGCGTTATATGGTAGTTGGAAATCTGTAACAGTAGTTTAGCATAAAAGTCTGTAACAACTGCCTTGTTGAACAAAGCAATACAATTACTGCACAAAAGACACAAGAATTTCTGCCCTATGAAATTTTTATTTAATTTTTGTTACCTTGATGAAGTAACTTTTTTCAATTTGAGTACAATAACATTTATAGGACATTTTATATCAATAGATTTGGTAATGTCAAAGAATTAAACAGCATCACACATGCATGAGGATTAGAAATTTAGCAAGCCAACTATAGCAAAAGCCTGTTTCACTTAAGAGGGATGCTAGTAGGCTGAGAAAGCTGGAGCAAAAAGTAATGTAAAATCAGCAGAATGTTAGAGAGTGTTTAGAATGTGAAAGAACAAAACTTATACATGGAATAAAACTGAATTCTACACTACAGTTAATCACCATTATAAAGGAATCAACAGCTTTTTGCAGTAGAGCCTCTGTTTGGGGTTCTGGAGATCCTATTCCTGCATTAATCACTCAAATTTCAGCTTGTCAGACATGCATCCTGTTCCATTAATCAGACGGCAACTAAACGTGTCAGCTACATGTGTGCTGTGCACCCTGGTTGGTAAAAGCTGCGCAGGCAACCATACCTAGGTTGGACATAGCAACATTTCCGTATCACTTTAACATAGCACAAGTTTTTCCAAGATGGCGCCGGCTAGACTGTGTATACAGTCTATGGGCCGCCGTCGTACCTGCTCCAGCGCCGATACAACTTTTTTTATTGTTATTTAACTTTTTGCACAGCATTCACCATGTCGTGTCCTGGTCATATCAAATACGACAGAGACACACTGGTGAATATTGGTTTATCACCATATTCCCTGATTTTTACTGCCGATGCATCCTCGGCCAGCGAGATCCTGCGGGGCCCCTCCAACAACAACAAAGGATGCTGGGAGCATAACAGGCCCTGGGGGAAACGACCCAGCATTAGGAACAGGCTGAGGCAGCGAGCACACCAACCACCACTTCCTAGTATCCTGCTCGCGAACGTCCAGTCCCTGGACAACAATCTGGACGAGCTCAGAGCCAGGATAAGGTACCAGGGGGACACGAGACTGCAACATCATCTGCGTCATGGAGACATGGCTGACCGCCACGATTCCAAACCATGCTGTTCAACCAGCGGAGTTCTTCACAGTACATCAGACAGAGTCAGGAAAGTCTAAAGGTGGGGGGGTCTGTCTCATGACCAACAACAACTAATGCAGAGAGTTGTTTATCTCTCAAAGTCCTGCTCACCCAACCTGGAACTTTTAACCATCAAATGCCGACCTTTCTACCGTCAACATTCACCTGCAGGCAGACAAGGATGCTGCATTAGCTGAGCTACGAGGCTATCTCCAGCTACCAGGCTAACCACCGAGAAGCTGCCCCTCATCGTGGCCAGGGATTTTAACAGTGCCAACGTGAGGAAGGTGATGCCGGAACTACGCTTTGGGGTCATTGTCTTGTTGGAACACCCACCTGCCTACAAAACCCAACCTTCTCCCTGATGATTTTAGGTTTCCCTGAAGAATGTGGAGGTAATCCACCTCCTTCATTATTCCATTTACTTTGTGCTACGCACTAGTTCCAATGGCACCAAAGCAGCCCTAGAGCATAATATTCCTACCATTGTGCTTGATGGTAGGCATGGTGTTTTTGTGTGTTAAAGGCCTCATATTGGCTTCCTGCATGGCAAAGTGACTCATCACATCCTGCTTTCCTGTCTGTAGCTGACTGTTTGCTAGTGTTTGCAGCTGTTCACAGATCTTTTTTTATATATATTATTAAACATTGTATATTAGCACTAAAACTGTCTGTTCGATCAGTTAACTGTGGTTTAGTACACAGGCTTGCTCCTAAAGTGCTTGTGTGCAAAACTCCTTTATAGATCTTAAATATAATTTATATCCCACTCTAGAGTTAGTTATAGAATTCCACAGAGCTGTGTCTTAGGACCAATATTATTTACTTTGTACATCCTCCCTTTAAGAAATATTATTAGGAAACACTGCACAAATGTCCATTGTTATGCAGATGACACCCAGTTATAGTTATCCATAAAGCCAAATGAAACCAATCCATTAGCCAAACTCCAGGCATGTCTGAAGGACATAAAGGCCTGAGTGACCTGTAATTTTCTTCCTTTACATTCAGAAAAAATTGAGGTAATTGGATGTGGCCCGAAACACCTTAGAAACACACTATCTAACCACATAATTATTTTAATGGCACTTTCTACAGTTCCACTGTAAAAAAAAAAAAAAAAAAAAAAAAAAAACCTTGGAGTTAATTTTGATCAGAATATGTCCTTCAATACAAACATAAAGGAAATCTGTAGAACAGCCCTCTTTCACCTCTGTAACATTTCCAAAATCAGGAGCATCTTGTCACAGAATGATGCTGAAAAACTAGTCCAAGCATTTGTAATCTTTACTCTGGACTAGCGTTATTCTTTATTATCGGAATGTCTCAATAATTTTCTTAAAAGTCTCCACCTCATACAAAATGCTGCAGTCAGAGTTCTGATAGGAACCAGTAACAGAGATCATATTTCTCCCATATTACTTTCTCTTCGTTGGCTCCTTGTAAAATCCAGAATAGAATTTAAAATCCTGCTTCTCACATATGAAACCCTTAATGACCAAGCACCATCTCATCTTGAAGACATTATTGTACCATATCATCCTAGGAGAGCCCTTCGCTCTCAGACTGCAGGTTTACTTGCGGTTCCCAGAGTTTCCCGAAGTAGAATCTGAGTCAGAGCCTTCAGTTATCAGACTCCTCTGGTGTGACATCAGCCCTCTCTACTTTTAAGATTGGGCTTAAAACTTTCCTCTTTGATAGTGCTTATAGTTAGGGCTGCTCAGGATCACCTACTGCTATCAGTTCAGAGTGCTGTGGGATTCCCATGCTCCTCTCCTCTCCTCTCCTCCTCTCCTCTCCTCTCCGCTCCTCTCCTCTCCTCTCCACTCCTCTCCTCTCCTCTCCTCTCAGTTATTCTCTCTGTGGCTGTCTCTGGATCTGGAGCTATACGTCTCTGATCTTCATATCAGTCTCTGGTCTCACCAACCTTCAAAACATTCATTGTTCTGTTTGTATTGTTTGTCTGTTCTCCATATGCTATTTCCACTCCAACCCCTCTTACTATCCCTCACCCCCTACATGCCCACTCTCAACCCAACCAGTTGAGTAAGATGGCTGGATGCGATTGGTTTCAGTTATTTCTTCCAAAGGGTGTGCAACCAAATATTGAGTTGAGGGTGCCAACAGTTTTGTGTCGCCAATTTTTTTGAGTTTTGTGTAAAATTATGTCAATTTTGGCTTTTTTCTTATGTTTTTTTTTTCTAATGCACATCAAGGAAATAAACATGTGTATACCAAAAACATTTGTAATGAACAATTTCTGGGATAAATGGTGTATTTTCTGGAAAAAATCCAGGGGTACAATACTTTCATCCATGACTGCAGCTGGTGTTTTCTTCCTGATCACTGCAGTGAAATAACTGTACCATGCACTTCATACTTACAAAATTGTTTGCACAGATGATTTTGGAATCTGCAGTTGCTTTATATTGACTCCAACTGACTTTCCTGATTTGTTGAAGTCAGTTGTTTGCTTTTTCAGATTTTTCCTGAGCTCCTCAGACTTTGCACTGTAGTGTTTGTGGCTGAGCCTAATGAGTGCATCAAATAGGCCTTATTTAAATTGGCTCAGAGGAGTCACCAGCTGTAGTCAATTGTAATCACTCACTAGAAGTCCAGAAGCCATGCCACTAACAAAATTTGAGTAACACTGCTTTCTACATCACCCAAACAAAATTTTCAAGTTACTGTATACATATTTGTGACCCTGCAGATATTGTCACATTTCCAGATGACCTTTGATAAATCTATTAAAGAACCAAAGTGCATGATTGTTTTATGTGACAAAGAAGCATGTGTTTCATCATGATTCTATGATTCCATCATAGAAAATTTGGAATCAGGAGTTACTGGAAACTCAGGACTGCTACGAAATACATGGTCTCTAAACTGTATGTAAACTTTTGTTTATGACTGTATTTTACTCTTGGAGACCACATGGTCTTCCATTGTGAAGACTGCTGTTTGGTCTCTGGGTCAAATCAGACCCAACGCTTATCACAAAAACAAAAACCTCAGACAGAGTTAAAAGGGCTGAAGGTGGTTTCTTTGTTAACTCAGACTTTCTGCTTCAAGCTCGTCCACACAAACAGGAGCATTTCACGCATCATTTGACTTTTCTTCTGCACAAAATGAACCGATCATGTGCAGCTGCTTCAGTCAGCAGAGTGTTTTAATGGAGAACAATAAGGAATATAAAAATGTATGATGGTAAAAAGTGCTATGACTGGAAATTATGTAAGACAGGAATTCTGGTAGAAAACTGTTAAATGTGCGTAATGTATTTATTTTACAGATCAATGCAGCAAATTGTTTCTAACAGACAGCTGCACAATAAAACTATCAAACTTCATATTGTCATGCCCTCGGCCTCTGGCTCCAGTTAGTGGCAGGTTCTCCTTTCCCCTCTCCTTCTCTTTTTTTTCAGGTGGGCGTGTGTGCTTGGAACTGGCAGGCAGGTGCAGCCAATCTACTCACCTGGAGTTGACGCGCGAGCAGGTGAGGGTAATAAAGGCAACTACATCCTCTCCCATAAAAGTAGATGCTGTACGCTCCTCTAAGCTGGACCGTCGAACAGTTACAGTCAGTTTCGATTTACCTGTTCAGTCTAGCTCCTCTGTTATTGGCCTTGTGTAAATTTCATGTTCTGTGTCTTCCAGTCCGGACCCCTGCCTGCTCGTGTGCTTCCCTGGATTCCTCTGCCTCTAGCCCTCCGTCAGGACCTAGGATCCACCTGTGCCTTCCTCCTCTGTCTGCCTGGTGTCCCTTTCCCCACCGGTTGAGTTCCATCCATAGCACCTGCTGCCGCCGCCAAGTCTCACGTCATTGCCCCCTGCCACAGCCTTCCATAACCCCCTCTCTGCTCTCGTGACGCCCTGTTATTAGCTGTGAGTGTTTGGGGTAATTCTAGTTCTGCTGATCTGTTGTTCAGTCTTTTGTAGTCCGTTCCTGTTGCTTAGTTTCGCTATCCTTCCTGAATGTTGCCTCATGTGGGTTTGCTTATTTATTGTATATTTTGCATTGACTCTGGTAGTTGTTAGTCTGCTACCCCTCTAGAGGGCTCCAGTCTCAGTCGGTTTCTCTGGAATCCTGTTCCTTGCCCTTACAGCATCTCCTGTTTTAGTCTTCCAGCCTTCAGTTGTAGTTTTTGTAAATCTTATCCTGTGTTGTTAATACACACACCTTACGGCTGTGTTGTGTCTCGTACCCTGCTCATACTTATGTGTACCTGTACACTTGCACACGCAAATTCATATTAGTTAGAACCCATTAGATACAAACTATGCTATGGAGTCTGTTTAAAATGAGTCAGTTTTTAAGTATCTCCAAGCTTGGAACATTTTACTTATGCTATCCATACAATCCCTATCCACATGCTATATTGGTCCCACCTGTTGTCATTCCGAGTGTGTCAAATACTTGTGTCGAAACTGCTGGTATCTCAGAGTTACGCACATGTTCTGTGGTGTCAGTGTCACCCACATTCATTTTTGATGTGTCTGGCACTGTCAGAATATACTACACACTGGAAAAAATCATACTAAGGCCAGTGTTTTAACTTTAGCACTCACAAGTGCACAAGGGTCTGCTATGATTGGAATAATTTAAGTTTTTCCATATCTATAAATCTGCTAGAGTCCATGTGGAGCCCTCTGCAGACGTACACGAACGGTCCAAAATTTATGTCCAAGATGCTGCAGTGGCAGCAGTGCACAGTCGTGAAATATGTAGAGGTAATATACCAGGCATGTGTGAGATGGTTTCTCTGAGCGTGCTCCAAGCAGACTAAAACCAAAAAGAAATGGTAAATGGTCTGCATTTATGCAGTGTTGTGTTTTTTATTACACACCACCCTTTAACTGTACCTAAGTTCTACATAGCACTTTACAGTGTGTTTGTCATTCACCCTTCCACACACACCAACATCAATGGCAGCTGCACGGCCGTGCAAAGTGCTCAAAATGTCCGCAGAAGTAAGGCAGAAGTAGAACAAAAAGATCCATGTGGACCCCAGCGGTATATAACTTGTCATATTTTTTTTATTTGCAAGTTGGATATTTAAGTTCCTTTAGGTAGTTGTCACCCACCTAGTTGGCATCACATACACCAAAGCTCATTTGATTCCAACCAGGTTTGTGGTGTATATATAAAAAAATCGTGCGGGGTCCATGTGGACCCCAGCCAGACCCCAGCCGGACTGTTCATCCATCTATCATATATACACCGCTTAATCATCATTTGGGTCATGGGGGGCTGGAGTTTATCCCAGCTGACTTATAGTGAAAGTAGGGGACACCCTGGACAGGTCACCAGTCTGTCGCAGGGCTACATATTTTTCAAACAATCACTCACGTTCACACCAACAGGCAATTTAGAATAATCGAATAACCTCATCATATTTTTGGACTGTGGGAGGAAGCTGGAGTACCCAGAGAAAACCCAGTCATGCACAAGGAGAACAAGCAAACTCCAGGCAGAAAGATCCCAGGAAGGCCGGGATGCAAACCAGGGATCTTCTAGCTGCAAAGCGAAAGTGCTAACCACTACACAGCAGCAGAAACTGAAGACTGTGAGTCTGATCCCGAATCAGATATGGATGATTCAGCTCAACATTCACCAGCACACAGCTGAGAGAGCACCAGCTCTTAAAAGGCGATGCTACCTCTGCCCAAGGGAGGCTGACCGGAAGATCCAGCAAGCCTGCACCATGTGTGGCAATAATGTCTGCAAGGACCATTCCACTCACAGTGTCGTGTGCAATGAATGTATATAATTGTGAAGAGGAATGAAAGTGTCACATACATTGAGGTCAAACGTGTGTTTTTTAAATTTGACATTGTTTTGTGAACTGATAATTTAAGTGTTTTCCATCGGACCCATATTTCCACCATAAACATCATTCTACTATCTACTACTACCATTCTACCCCAGTGGGAAAGAGAGCAGTTTAAATCAAAATGACCATATACATGCTATTCTACTACGAGCGATTAATGTCTCCTTACTCTGTAACCATCAGAGGTATAATGGGACATGTTAATTTCATTTCCTGCACATGATTCTGCATCAATAATCACAGAAGTATGAAAATAATGAAAATGTGTTACTCTCATTTCATTTTCTCTTGAATAAAAACATCATAAGTCACCCAAGTTTCATTGTTTGTTTCACATTTGTATCTACAGACGACACACGTTTTAGGAAAATATATATTGAGAGGATATGGACAGGTACAGAAATGTGAAACAGATGAAATACTTCTGGGGTCCAGCTGGACTCCAAGTGTACAGATTGATAGGTTTTGCCACATTTACTGATGAGGGTTAACCTGAGGGTTCAGCAGCAAAAGGGAATTTATGACACTCTTACATTGAAAGTGGACAAGTGGTCAAATGTCTCAGAATAACTTACAAATTTCTATATGTGATTATATGTTGGTAATGTGTTACCAGCATGTCATGTTCGAAATCAATGCATTCAACAACATTTTTATGTTAAAAATCACAAGTACGTGAATTGCTCAACCATAAATTTGCTTGTTGTTTTTGATGGTTAAGTTGACTTTCACTGTCTCCAATGTGCGTACATTTTCTGCAGCTCTTTATCTCCCATGTCCATTGACGGCCCTGCTCCTGCCCCTCCTGTATTCTCCTAAACAATGGCTGCAATGATACGTTCAACAGTGTATCTGTTCTTATCAACAACACTGGGTTTGACCCATACTAAACAAAGGCTTAGATTGTAAAACTGTAAAACAAAAAAAAATTTGAGCGTTAATGTGACTGCAGCTAAGAATCCACAGACTGGCTGATCAAAGGACTAGTGTGTAGGATTTTGAAGGATCTATTAGCAGAAATGGAATATAGTATTGACAGTAATGATTGCATTAGTTTATATTCACCTGCAACTACAAACCATTGTGCTTTCAATAGCTTGGTATAAGCCCTATGTATCTAAATAAGGAGCAGGTAATGCTTCATGTTATGCCACCAAGTTTCCAGAATGGACAAACCCAACTCTGGCTTTAGAAAGGGCCCTCTTATGTGCAACTGCCAGTCATCATAGGTTCACCAACATGCTCTCACAAGAGGTGAGAGAGCTGTGTTCAGTTGCTTGCAGTCTGCAATCTCACTGCTAGATGCTACTAAATCTTAAACACTGGTTCTTAAATGTAAAACAAGTATAGTGAATAAGCTGGTCTATACATTCTGGTGCAGTCAAACTATCTACAAGCAAAGCTTTGAATTGAAATGGTTCAAATAGATGCTTCATGTATAATGTAACATCAATAGTTTGTCTGTACTATTAATAACAATTATACAAATCATTCATACAATCTGTTCTTGCTCTCATACAACTATGATGAAGGCGTGGTTAGGTGAAATAGCGCAGTCCATGATCTTTTGGGGCTCTAAAGCAACTACTTGCTGTGAACATTACTACTTCCGTCCTTGTTTCTTTGACACAAGAGTCACAATTCACACTGCTGTCAGTAAAACGTAAGCATAGGCATTTGAAATAACTATGCTGTCATTTTTCTGAATTCAGTTATGTTTCAAAGGGAGCAAACGTGCAACAACGAATGCTTTTCTAAGCCTCTTATAGTGTAATGTTGAATCTTTTTAAAAAATGAATCAAATGTACTTTCAGTGCTGCTTGAATACCAATAAATAAAATCAATAACTGTGACAAAATGGACATTATCTATGCAATTTTTCTCTTTAATTCTGTTAATATAAATTACTCACTATTTCTTTCATTTTTACTAATTTCAGTTACACAATGTGCAAATAACTGCTAAAACTTAAAAATGTTTGTAAAAGATGTATTTTGATGGTAGTTCATCTGATGACATCACACCCTGTTAGGTCCCTTCCTGTCTACTTTCTCTTCCTAGTTCTTCAGAAAGCAAAGCAAACATAGTGAGCATGCTCTGAACCGAAATCTGCTGCCATCTGCTAAAATGTATCATAGAGGCAATGCCATAGGTTCATATATGTGATGTTTAAGACGTTAAAAATATAAATAGTGATGCTTTGTTAAAAGGGTATTGGATAAGTGGTTAAAAATAGAGGTTACTGACATTTACTTACAAACTATAAATACATGCTAGTGGCCAGTGTGACTGTTACCCAGAAGGCATTAAGTGATGTAATTTCATTTTTGAAGTCTCTGACAATGCAATATTAAGTTAAAACACAGATGCTGTCAATTTTGTATTGTTTTATTCATAGTTTTCACCAACATGTTAATGAGGAAGTGTGACAATAAATGGTCAGTCTTACTATGACTCTGTCTTCTTTGTCTTAGGATTAACTTGGTGTTTAGTTAAAGTTTCAACACACTGCACGAGGAGACTACACTCTCATTATCAGTGTCTTATGTCTGCAAAGTACAGACAGAATTATGGGCCATGCATGATTGCTTCATTTTAATCAAAGACAGAAAGTCTAAAAGGCAATCTTTTATTACCTGAAACACAGATGAATGTGGCATAATCTCCTTTGGCTCCAGGAGGCAGAAAAGACATCTTCTTTCTTTTCCTTCTCCATACCTCCACTGATACCAACAGCCGCTCATCACGAGGGATGAAGATTTCTTTGTTGATGGCAGACTGACTGTTCATTGTGGTTTTAAAACCTACACAAGCCAAGGATGGATATGACTCTGCTCATTATGTCTAGCTACCAAATTGATGTTCAAACAGTGGGCCAAGAGACGAAAAGAGTGCAGGGACTAAAATAAATCAGATCATTTGTTGCCAAAGACATTTAGGATAATTTTTTAAAAATTTCTAAACACTTAGGCCAGCATAATATCTTGTGGTGCAAAATTATGTTGATGTCAAATACCAGAAAATTCTTGATTGTAAATTTAAGTCATTATGTAAATATGTTATGCTTCTTTTGTCTTTATTGATATTTTTATTGTTTGTCATTTTCAGTGAGATCTTTATATAACTTAGTTCTTTGTTTTTTTTTTAAAACACTAAGGCTTTTTCTCCCGTGTCATTTCTTTTTTGACACATAAACAAAACTGAAATCAAGAAGTATTCAAATCTTTATCTACATCATCAGAATTTTTGTTACATCAGAAAAATATTCTCTCGTATAGCTGGTAATTGTTAATGTTTCCATAATATTTGTAGCTGCTGTTAAGAGCTTTGAGAAACAAATGACATTTTTTGGTAGTGAATCAACTCACATTCAAGAATAACATACATTTCAGAGGTCAGTAAAATGAAGTAAACTATTCTGCCCAGTGCAAACTCAATATTTACAATTCATCATTCTGCACCTGTAGATCAGAAGTTTAGCCTACCTGTTCTTGTGTTTTTCTCCACCCAAACAGCTGATATTATACTGGTAGAGGTTTCTAGTCCAGTGTGACTGCCAGTGGCAGTGAAGGCTGACTGCGAGTGGTTGAATGCTGGCTGACGAGTGTGTCGCTGATGAGTGATGGGGAGAGATAGAAAAAGAGGGAGCTAGGCAGGAAGTGGTGAAGAGGGGATCCTGACAAACTGCTGCTGTAGTGTTACTATGTAACCGATGGTTTCTCTTCTCTGCGTTGTGTTTACATCAGCCAAGACATAGACGCTTTTTGGAGGCAATTTCCATTTATAACAACCTTGACAATCAATAAAAAAAAACACGCAAGATCCTTTGTCAACTTTCAAAACTTATACCCCTCTCTCACCGAACACATAGCAAAAGGACACTGCCTAAGGCGGGAAGCATTTAATTTAACTACAGAAAGTAATGTGTTGCTATAAGAATGATGAGGAAAATGCAATTAACAATAGAAGAGAGACAGACCATGATAACACTTAAAAATATCGGTCTTTCCTACTGAGAAATTGCAAAGAAAGTCAAGGTGTCAGTGAGTACAGTTTTCTTCTCCATCAACAGGCACTCAGAAACTGAGGGAAATTCTGACAGGAAGAGGTCTAGAAGACCCAAAGCCACAATAGAATCAGAAGATAAGTTTCGGAGAGTCAACAGCTTGGTGATAGGCGGCTCACAGGACAACAGCTTCAATAGTGGTAGTGTAGTAAGCAAGTCTCAGTTTCAACTGTGGTGAGAAGGCTTTGAGTTGCAGGTTTGACATGTCAAATTGCAGCAAGAAAGCCATTACTAAGATGTCAGAATAAGAAAAAGAGATTTGCCTGGGACATGAAACACCACTAATGGTTACTGAAGACTGGAAGAAGATATTATGGACTGATTAATTAAAATTTGAAATATGTCGTTCATCACGCAGGATTTCTGTACGCCATTGAGTAGGCGAAAGAATGGTTCCTCAGTGTGTGACATCAACTTTTCAAACATGGAAGAGGAAGCATCATGGTCTGGGTCTGTTTTGCTGGATCCAGGGTCGGTGACTTGTACAGAGTTACAGCTACCCTGAACCTAAATGGCTAGCACAGCATTCTGCAGCACCATGCAGTACCCTCTGGTATGTTCCCAGTTGGCTGGGGGTTCATCCTACAGCAAGATAATGACCCAAAACATAAGTAGAAGCTATGCCAGAACTACCTGAGGAAAAAAGAACAAGATGGTAAGCTTGAAAACATGGAGTGGCAGCACAGTCTCCAGACTTAAACACCATGGAGCTGGTTTGGGATGAACTGGATAGAAGAGTGAAAGCAAAGCAACCTACAAGTGCCACACATTTCTGGGAACTTCTGCAAGAGTTGGGAAGAACTTTCTGAAGAATATTTGATTTCCATTGTGAAAAGAATACGAGTGTGTTCAGCTATTATATCTGCCAAAGGTGGCTTCTTTGATGAGTCAAAAATTTACAATACATTTTGGTTTCTAAATAGATTTTTTTTAAACTTAATTTATTTGTTCTATGCTTTCATTTCAGAGTAAATTGAGCTATTAACATGCATATTTTCCAGTAGAAAACTGGAAAAAATTGGGATGTTCTAAAATTTTTGACTGGTAGTTTATATTTAACCCCCACAACCACTGCTGCACCACTGACCTTGTTACACTAAAATGCTGTAAAGTATACTAGCTAGACTGCCAAAATTCATGTCATGGCTTTTTCCATGGTATCATTTATAATGTCTGCAAGGGGTCTGACCAATGTTCCCTGTAATTTTCATGAGTCTGAGCAAACACACAAACTCCCTGAGCGTTCCTTGGACCACTGTGAGCAACATCAGACGTGTGCACTGTGGTCACACCAGCATCACATCCATTCAAGTTACATGGTTCATTAAAAGAATCAAATTACAGCATTTACATTTCTGTTAAAACACTTTGTCAACAGGAGCCAGTTGAAGGCTGCAGTGATTTTAGTGACACTACAATGTATAAGAGTGAAGTTATTGAATATTTGTCTCTCTTTACTGTTGCAGCGGTTTTGCAAATTGCAGACGGACCCTGTTCACTCCATAGACACCAATGTTATTCCTGTAGCTTGAAAGACAGCTACTTTTGATAAAACTGGGCTTGTAGCACATTGTCTGCCTTGCAACAATGGGAAAGAGGCATCGTTTATGTTTTGACAACCTATATCTAATGAGTTATTGATGCTGGAAGTCCGAATCTGTGAATATCTTTCCAACTTTACTGAACTTGGGGCCACTACCACCTAAGGAGTGATATATTTAATTTTGAAAAAGCATTTAGCCATACTTAAAGCTTTAAGTGCTTTATTAACACGGAACTAAAAATTTTGTATTGTTTTATTATCACAGGTTCTGTCTGAAAAGAGGTGGCATCATTTTAAACAGTGAAATCAAACTAACAAAATGTAATGACCAACCAGTGAGCAATACTGGATTCTGCAAAAACATAAACAACTTTTTTTTAAAAAAATCTAAATCTTATCTTAACACAGTTAATGTATTAACTTATTTATATGTGTATGCATGTATTTATTAATTTATTTAGTACTGTTAACATATCAGAGTTCTGTGTGAATTTTTATTAATTATTATTATTGATTACATATAGGCTATTAAATGTTTATTAAAAACTAAAAAACATTAAAAAAAAAAACAACAACAAAAAAAACAACTTAGGCATTTATTGAGTCACTAAAATACTGTAGAGTACAGACCACATCAGCATGATTATAAGCATCCTCTGGTAAATGAACAACCAGATACTGATGTCTCTCACCATATGGACTTCAGGAGATGACTGGGGGATGATAAACTGTGACCTACTGGTTGGGTTCTCTCTGTTCTCATGTTTCTTACATGTTTGTCCCCTGACAGCCGGGTCCTAATGTTTTTTGAGCAACACACCATACTATGACGTTTTTACAATGATGGTTCTACTATGGAACCAGTTTGACATGTTCAGGTGTTCTTTGTGTGAAAACTCAGAGATTTCAGGTATCAGAAGGTGGTTTTCAACTTTCTTTATTAACTTTCTGCTTCAACTTTAAACTAAATTTCCTTCACTAACCCAGCCCTCTGGACTTCCAGTAAGCTGTGTTCCTATTGGCTGTCCAGGTGGCTGCTTGGTGTTATCAGGAACACCTGAGCAGCTTGGTGTTATCAGGAACACCTGAGCAGCTCAGTGTCTTCCTGCTTTATTTAGCTGCAGACAAACATTTCCTCTGCTTCTCTTCACCACTTAACCGGGTTTGGCTCTGTTGCTTTAGGTTGTTCTTTAGGCGTTGGCTTGCAGCTTCCAGCAGTAAAATCGTCTTTAATGTGTTTCTTGGTGTGTCTTAGGGCTACTGGATAGTTGTCTTGGTAAATGAGGTTCTTTAGCCACAGTTAGCACATGGTGCTAGTGTGTGCAGTGATTAGTGGGTTTGGTGCAGCTGAGTTGTGTCTTTGTCTTGGCTGTAGTGAGTCTTTAGAGGTTTTTGGTCAGACACATTCTGTGTTCTTGTTTGAGAACCAACGTTGGTTGTCCAGAAGGTAAGAGTTCCTGTCCTGATTCTCTGTTCTCAGAGGTTCTCTGGTAGGCTGCAGGAGACTTTAGCGTTTGGGTTGTGCTAGTTTGGTTTTTGTACGGTTTCATTTGGATGACTATCTTGAGGCCCCTCCATGTGGTTTAGTGAGGTTTTCTGCAACAGTTCTACTAAGTAACCTGCAGCAGAAGAGACTTTGACAGTTTTTAGGAAGTTCTGGAGACCAGACTTTAGAGGAGCAGAAACATTTATCAGCAGTTTGAGCAGGAGAAGGTGAGCTTCAGAGTAGAAATGAGACGGAAACCTTCTTGACCCGTGTGGTGAGGTCCTGTACCAAGAGTTTGAGCAGGTTATGAAGAGTCTGTAGTTCTTTGGTCTAAAAGCACAAGAATCGACTCATTAAAGGAGAAAACAGGAGATATTGTTGGTTCTTCTGTCGCTCTGCAGTTTCCTTAGACTGAATATCAAGTTTATATTTTAAATGATTTACCATGTGAGCCCAAGAAGACTTCAATAAACTCCCTCCATCCCCTGGACACAACATATTTTATTACGATGTTCTTTTTTTGTTTGTTTTTGAGTTTTAATCATAGTTTTAGCATAGTTTTTTTTCTCTTTGCTTGTTTAGTTTTGTAATCTGTGTGAAAGGTGCTAAACAAATAAAGCTGAATTGATAAACTGAATAATTGACTAACTCCTGATTGTGACAACAGAAGTATTTTCATTGTGATTTAAGGGTTTGTTTCATTTTTAAGGTTCGGGTTAAAATCTTGACAGAAAATAAAGATTAAAGAAATAAACTACAGTAAAAAAGCGATTAAATCAAACTAAAAAACATTTAATATAATAAAACCTTTAAAAAGAAAATTAAACGTTAAATACAATTAAATTATATTAGACAAAATATTTAATTTAGGTAATTAAATGGAAGATACAAAGCATGTAATTATGAAATTAAACAAAATTTTTTTAAACAAAAATATTAAACATTAAAGATGAAATATTTTAGATAATTAAACATTTAAAAAATACAATTAAACAAGAATATTACACATTTAGAAAAATACAAAGCATTTAATTAGATTATTAAACCTTTAAAAGTCAAAACATTTAACTAAAAAATTAAATGTTTAATTAGAAAATTAAATCTTAAAGACAATAAAACTAAATGGGAATTAAACAGAAAATACAATGAAGCATTAAAAAAGAAAATTAAACATTAAAAGGTGGTAAAACATTTAAAAAGAAAAACCTTAAAGATTTAATCGAAAAAATAAACATTGGGAAAGAAAAGGAAATTTTTCAAACAAGCCGATAAAACGTTTGAAAAAACAACAATTAAACATTAAAAAGACAAAACATTTCAAAATCAAATCAGACATTATAACAGAATAAAAGGTGAGAAAAGAGCAAAACTAAACATTTAAGAAGAATCTAACTAAAGATAAAACCTTTGAAAAGACACCAATTAAAATTTAGAAGATCAAATTAAACAGAAGAAACAATAAAATGATCAAAAGAGCAAAAACAGATAAAGGTCTGATTTCCAGATAAAGTCTACTAGAGGTTGAAGGCATCGATCAAACTAATGTTACCTTCTGATCTTCACAAACTTTACTGTTCAGTGAAGAGAATCAAAGTTTGTTAAGGATTTCTAAAAACCCACAGGTGAAGGTCTGAGAAGAACTCAGATGGATGGTCTAAATGTGAAATCAAGACTCATGGTCACAAGTTTTAAGGCTTCTGTTAACCAGAAAGTTCAAACTAACAGAGAAGTACTGAGAAACTTTTAAAACTTCAGTCCTCAGACTGTCTGAAGGTTCAAAGTAACAGACAAGTACTGAGAAACTTTTAAAACTTCAGTCCTCAGACTGTCTAAAGGTTCAAACTAACAGAGAACTACTCAAGAACTTTTAGGATTCCAGTCCTCAGACTGTCGAAAAACTCAGACTAACAGAGAACTACTCAGGAACTGAGAAGATTTCAGTCCTTGGACTGTCTGAAAGTTAAATCTAACAGAGAACTACTGTGGGACTTAGAAAATTTCAGCCCTCAGACTGTGTGAAAGCTCAGGTCCTGAGGACTCGGGAGGTCTGGAGGCTTTGAAAAGTCTTGGAACTGAGGGTTCCACCCTCCAGAATAAAGGCTGAAGCCCAACCTCCTGAGAAAAACGGTCGAGTCGAGACTCGAGTTAAAAAAAAAACTCAAAAACGACAAAAAATAGATGATAAATGCGCAAAAAAAAAAAGAATTAGTATCTGAGCGGATAGCTCAGGGGGATAAGAAGAGAGACTATGGAGTGGAAGGTCGCAGGTTCAAGACCCACCACTGGCACTTTTCTTTCTTTGTCTTTGTCAGAATTTTGAGAAAATTTAAGAAGTGTCTGGTCTTGAACCAGCGACCTGCAGCTCCATAGGCAAATCCTTAACTCACTGAGCTACAGATCAGATAAAAAAACATGATTTCGTCGTCCCTTTGTCATCGTAGTTTCTAAGTGACCACACGGGCGGAGCCAAGGCGGAGTCTGGGTGGAGTCAGGGCGGAGAGTAGGCGGGGAGGTGGGTGGCGGCCTCCCCCTCTACTCCCCCACCTCCCCCCACCACCCACCACACCTTCCCCCGCCCGACGAGTTTTTCGAGTCTCGACGAGTTCCTCGAGCCTCGACAGGTTTTCCCGAGTTTCTGGAGTTTCCACCAGGTCGGAGACAGAACAAGTTGTCATGAAGAGGTGTTGAAGTCGGCCGGGTAGAGTGACTTTTTACAGTGACTAGAAGGAAGACAACTAGAAGAGCAGGTCTTTAACCACCATCCATAAAATCCATGGAGTCGACTCCAGAGAAATGGAAGAAGGTCAGCTTTTATCAACCTCCATCCAGATGTTGAACTTGATATCTTTACTTGGAGATTTTTAGCACCACAAACCTTTAGTATCACACTTTATTATCATTTATTAGGACTTTCATGGAATCCACCAGCAGATTTAGTTTTTGTTGAGAAACTTTATTCTTGTTGTCGTGGGACTGCAGTATTTAAAACTGTTCCTTCTATTTGACCTCATGTTTATTAGTTTTAGTGGAGAAAGTTTGAACTGTCAATTAGTCTCTTAAAATCTAAATAATAAATTGGATTAGTCAAGAGGTTTAAATTTCTTACTTTTTCATATTTTAAATATGACAAAAAAATATAAAAATAAAGCATCTTGAGACAATTTGACCTGTAATTGGCATTATATAAATAAAATTGAATTAAAATTGTATGTATCTTGTAATGTTGGAGTAATTCAGCCATGTATGTGAGAAAACACATTTTCTTTGTCCATTAATCTGTCGTTTTCTCCAGTAATTCATTTCTTGTTTTGGTTTATAAAATGTCAAGCCCAAATATATTCAATTTACGGTCATAAAAACCAAAAACATTTACATTCATGATGCAGGAATCAGGCAGTTTTTCACTTTTTATCTTAGTTTAGTCAGAAAGATAGCTGATAATGTGTGAATTGTTGCAGCTCGTGAGCCGTAGAAGGTTTTAATCTTTGGGGCCGAGTGTCAAAAAACATTTAGAAACCAACATCAACAAAGCACTCAACAAAGGGAAATCCAACTTTTGCATGACAATGTCTAATTAAAGGACATTTATTTCCAACGTAAATGTGTGATATTCATCCTCTGGAGCTTTCTCTTCACATCGTCTTCCACCTGGACTGGTTTGGTTGGGAGCATGTGCAACAAACATTTGAAAAACTGCACTTTAACATCAATGAATGACACTGAAGTTTAATCTCTACATAAATGAGACTGAGTCTGGATGTGCTGCTCTGTCATTAATTAACTCTTAAGTTTAGGGAACGTTAACAGAAAAGAGGACAGTTCAGATAAAATCTGAGAATGAGCTTATTTTGAACAAACATCTCAGACTTTCTGAGCTTCAGCACCTCTAGCAAGATATTTTAACAACAAGCAACTCAAGAGATCCAGAAGTTGGCGAGAGTTAGCTTTAGCTGAGCCAAAGAACATGTGGGACGCTAACTTAGCAAACATTTCAGACTTTTCTCTGTGAATTCTGAGAAATAATTTCCTATTTAATGACAGAGCTACACATCTTAACTCAGTCTCATTAAAACAGACTCTAATTCAGTGTCATCCATCCATATTAAAGTGCAATTACCCAAAATGTTTGTTGCATGAGCTCCAACAAAACCTGTCCAGGTAGAAGGCCACTTTGACAAACAGGAAGTGGAAGATTCCAAGCAGATTTATAGAAGGGGGAACCAGACTGTACTAAGTGTGGTCGAGTATAAAGGGGTGTTTTGTGGGTTTTTAAGGCTGATAATGATTATTAGTGAGACATTTGGAGTAGATATTCATTTGCAGTAAATCAAAGTATTTAAAATCTTGAGTTAAACTTAGAAGAACACAAACTAACAGAAAACTTTGTTGATACGTTTTTGTTCTGTTTACAGATGTTAAGTTAAAGGAGTTTTATTCGTGACGTATAACCAATCAAATCACTCCAGAAGACAGAGCGACCACAGGTAGATAAAGGTTCAGAGCCAAAGTAGCACACTTTTTAAATGTATTTATTACCGTAAATCAGTAAAAAATAAAATACTGATAATCAGTAAATCAGTCAGCCCACAATTACTACAATTCTACAATGTATGTCTCTTTCCTTTGACTTGTTATTTGTACAATATACGATGTATATGATGGCATTTTTTCATACCAGAGGCTATACTATGATGTTTAATAAGAGACATACGATGCTACTCTGGTTGTTCTGGCCCTGAGCCACTGCACTCCTCCTCTGTTGTTTTCTAGATTGTACTCAGCTGCATGCCTTCGTCCACCAGGCCTCCATTGACTCGTCCCGCCTGCCGTCTCTGGAGCTGAAGCTGGATTGGAACAGACCAAAGTACAGTCCAATCACGATGCCAGCTGCCTCTCAAAAGGCTCCTTCATCTGGCAGGTGGCGGCACTTCTTCTGAGGGGAAGCTGAGCTGGCCCGGCAGAACTTTGGAGATGTGTTCCAGTGGTTGGTGGATGTGTGGGGAGATAGAGAGGGACCTTTGAATTGTTCAGAAAGGAAAACAGGAAACCCATTGGTAGTTTTAGTTTAGGATGCTACTGCGGTGTGTTTTTGGGCTTGAAGAGGTGAACAGGAAGAGTTTTTTTCCGTATTGATTATCTTTTACTTTGTTCCTGGTTGGAATGCCCATCAATGTCAACGTGAAGTTCACTTTTAGTTCTGTTGATTTATTTTTATTTTACTAACACCCATTTGTTTTTAACCCCCTCACATGTTGTGTTGTTGTAAACTTACTCTTTCAAATAAATTCTCGTCTAACCCTCTGGAAACCAGCGTTTGGACTGTTTTTGTGTTGCTCCGCACCTACTGACAGCTGTGGACTAAAGGCTATACTGTGACGTTTTTAGAGCCACATGCTATACTATGATGTTTGTTGGGCAACACGCTATACTAGGCTTTTTTAATTGACATATTACTGTGACGTTTTTTTTGTTTTTGTTTTTTTTGTTTTTTTAGCAACATAAGAATTCGAACAGTTTTAAAAGTTACTATACTTTTACTTGTGCAATGAAATTATTATTCTATGGCATTTTTTAGATGACATATTATACTCTGATGTTTTCTTGAATTACATACTATTTTGACAATATACTGCACTGACATTTTTGAACCACATACCATACATGACAATTTTAGGCAACATCCTATCATTTTGCGCTTTTTGAACCACATAACAATCTACGTTTTGTTTTTTTTTTCTTGCCAACATGCTGTACTATGAACTACAGGCCATACTATGTTATTCTTGAATAAAGCATGCTATACTTTGACATTTTCTGAACTACATCCTATACTATGGCGTTATACACAGAGTGCTTTGGTTACATGTTGATTTATAATCTAGATTTTTTTTCTGTTTTGTTTTTTGACGGGATTACCACAGACCTGACCGTGAACACCGTCGACACCCACCTCAGGGAGACACTGCCTAAGATCTCAAGGCTGCTTGGTCGTGGTCTTTCTGGCACGTACTCTTCCAAGATGAGCCGGGAAGTTTAACACTGATGGAATGACACCAGGTCTAAGCCGACAAACTTCCAATTCCTCCTCAACCCATAGTCTCTGGGAAACCTACATGGAGTAAGAAAAGTAGACAGAGAAGTAATTAAGTCTGTACACAACATATTAAAAAGAAATCATGCTAATAAATTAAGTACAAAGAACCGAATTTGCCAATATACTGGCGACCAGAGCTATTTAATTTGATAAGTATAACCTTGTTTAGTAACATTTCAATTATTTGAGAGCAGTCCTAAAAAACTGCCTGTAATCCCAATCATAAAATGGGTTTGGAGGAAGAACATAGATGGTAATCTGGATATATATGAGTTAGGCTTTATAACTACTATTGGTAGTATTGGTGGTAGTAATAGCAACGTGACTACCAACTACTGTTGCAGATACTGGCACTGCTACTACAACTTGTCATACTATTACAAATGCTGATACTACTTCTATGACTCTAACAGCTGTTTATACTACTACTGCTGCTTGTACTTTTAGTATTCCTACTACTGTACAACTACACTACAGCTACTATTAATCGTCTGGTATTTGGTTGTCAAGCTGCTAGCTCGCCTTAGTGTTTTGCTAGTGGCTAACTAGTTAGCTCTCATAGACTGGAAGCTCTCAACAAGATTTCATAATGAAAAAAGAGCCAAAAACTATTCTTACCTATGAAAAGTCATTCCAAATTTCCTTGTCTCAATCGTACGACGTAGTGTGTAATTGTCTGCAGCACAGTGAGCCTGCATACTTGTTTCCGTTTTCATGCCGTCTACATCAACGGAATGCACTGAAACTTTGCCCCCACTAGCTTAGCCTCGCTGTAGCATGCAGCTCAAAGGGGCGTGTCCTATCTACTCATTCATATCTATGAGAACAACGCTGGCTGCACATAAGGACGCCTGACTTTGATTAGCTGCGTAAATACCATTATATACAGTCTATGGTAAATACGTATGTGAATCGCATCATTGGCTGCAGCAGCTAGTCACCGGTCACTCACTGACTCACACTGAAAAATAGCACAGAATGAATTGTTACGTGTTTATTTTATTTACAATTTAGGTTGGATTTTTTTTTTTGTGCACAGCGCAGATTTTCTGTGCGTGGAGACCGGGTCAGCAGTGCGCAATTGCGCACGCGCGCAGTTTAGAGGGAACAGTGGATCTGACATATTTGTTATTTTTAAGCTGAAACTAATGACACTATTTTTCTGCTGTGTATTTATTAATGTGATTGCTGCAAGCAATGACTCAACTGTCCTGCTGCATAATTATCATATTTTTTGTATTCCACACATTTTTCAGTGAGCTACTCCTTTGAAACACTTGATTTTTTCCTTGTGAATGGTGGTCGATGGGAATTTTTCACAGTGCTGCACTCTGCATTTCACTGCACATACTGTATGAGCATGTGACAAATTAAAACTCTGGAATCTTGATTATACAAATAAAGGATGTTATTAGCAAAACAGGTTCATAAAAGTAGAGATAGTAGGTAGGATATGTCAACAGGCTGAAATGAGCATTTCAGGAAGCAAAATAGGAGCTTTTGTGATCAGACTAAATGAATGACTGGAAAACAGATTGGCTGTGTAGCCTCCCTTTATTTTAATGAAAAACCAAAGATCTATCAAGGTAAAGAACCAAATTACTCTAGAAGGTAAAGTACAGTGAAGGTAGAAAGAGTAAGCATGAAAACAGAAGGACAGCGTCCTCATGTGCAAAGTCAGACTCATCACATTTTACTTTCAATCAATTAAGGAAGCAGATGCAAAGAAGTCCCCAAAGAATTTCTTGACCAGCCTCAAAATGGCATTTGAATACTTAATTTGACAAAAAGGTATGACTGAAAAAATGGCACTTTTCAAAATGTAAACAGTATACTGTCATGTCCAATCCCAGTCATTAATTAATTTGGTTGGTGAAGAAATGGTTGAAGAAGTGGTTGCAAAAGACTTTGTTTTTTCCTGAATGTGTTATGTACACCTCTTTTCCCTGAATGCTGATATATAGACTGTTTCTATTTCATTTTCAGTGCAGTAAAAAAAGAAAAATATGCTCCAGTCACATATCAAGGAGAAAGACAAACCTTCACATCATCACATCTGTTAAATATATGTCTGGCTTGCTAACAAGAATTCTATCGAGCAGATACTTGTGTACTTAGGTATGGCACAGACAATGGTAAGTTGCTCAGCCGGAAGGATATGTTCATTCGTTCCTATAATTTTTACTAGAAAGACATGAACACAAACAAGGTCAGATATGCATAAGAAACGAAGTCTTGTTGGTAAGCCGTTGGCATTGTATGACGAAACTGGAGCAGAAGAGGAATTATCACTTATTAAAATATTCAAATGAGACAATTGCTACTTTTTTTTTTTTTTTTAAAGAGACAAAATAATTAATGATTTAAATATAGGTGTTTTTATAAAAAAAAATCACTTGAATACCAGACAGTAAGATAGCAGTGCTACTGCATATGGAAATAACTGACAGGAAGATGTTTTTATAGTTAAACAAGCTTCAGTTGAAGGCAACTGAACTTCTCTTCTGAAATTATGTTGAACTGTATTTTTTCAAACTATTTTTGGAGGCAGAGCTCTTCTAGAGCCAAAAATAATTTCATCAGCACAATTTCTCCTCATCTCTTCTTTGAAAGGTTTGTAGGTACAAAACATATTTGGAGTGCAGGAGTAAGGTACATACACTGATCATTACATTAATTATACATTACATAATATTATGACCACCTGTGTTGGTCCCCCTTTTGCTGCCAAAACAGCCCCGACCCATCAAGGTATGGACTCCACTAGACCCCTGAAGGTGTGCTGTGGTATCTGGCACCAAGATGTTTGCAGCAGATCCTTCAAGTCCTGTAAGTTGCAAGGTGGGGCCTCCATGGATCGGACTTGTTTGTCCAGCACATCCCACAGATGCTTGATTGGATTGAGATCTGGGGAATTTGGAGGCCAAGTCAACACCTCAAATTCATTGTGCTCCACAAACCATTGCTGATCCATTTTTGCTTTGTGGCACAGTGCATTATCCTGCTGAAAGAGGCCACAGCCATCAGGGAATACCGTTTCCATGAAAAGGTGTACATGATCTGCAACAATGCTTAGTTAGGTGGTACGTGATAAAGGACCCAAGGTTTCCCAGAACATTGCCCAAAACACTGCACTGCCTCCGCTGGCTTCCCTTCTTCCTATAGTGCATCCTGGGGCCATGTTTTCCCCAAGTCAGCGGTGCACACGCACTCGGCCATCCACGTGATGTGAAAGAAAACATGATTAATCAGACCAGGCCACCTTCTTTCATCATCTGTGGTTCAGTAGTGATGCTCACGTGCCCATTGTTGGCATTTTCGGCGGTGCACAGGGGTCTGCATGTGCAACCTGACTGGTCTGCAGCTCGGCAGCCCCACACACAACAAACTGCAATGCACTGTGTATTCGAACAATTTCTATCAGACCCAGCATTAACTTGTTCTGCTATTTGAGCAACAGTAGCTCGTCTTTTGGATCGGACCACAAAGGCCAGCCTTCGCTCCCCATGTGCATCAGTGAGCCTTGGCCACCCATGTCCTTGTTGCTGGTTCACCACTGTTCCTTTCTTGGACCACTTTTGATAGATACTGACCACTGCAGACCAGGAACACCTCCCAAGAGCTGCACTTTTGGAGATGCTCTGACCCAGTTGTCTAGCCATCACAATTTGGCTCTTGTCAAACTTGCTCAAATCCATACGCTTGCCCATTTTTCCTGCTTCTAACACAACAACTTTGAGGACAAAATGTTCACTTGCTGCCTAATATATCCACCCACTAACAGGTGCCATGATGAAGAGATAATCAATGTTATTCACTTCACCTGTCAGTGGTCACAATATTATGCCTGATTGGTGTACATCAGATACAGGAAATTCTAACAGAAAAACAACAATGGAAACATGTATCACAACAAAACAATGAACAAAAATGTAAAAAGAAAAAGTGTTCGGTATGGCACGGTTATATATATCTCAGTTTGTCATGTAATTCAAATGGACACCTTGTAGAGTTAGTAGGTCCTAAATGGTAATCTGCATGCTCGTGTCTCCATATTTTCAGTATCCAAGTCCAAATGTTCATTGCGCATAGCTATATCATGCTTGGCCTGGGCTGAAGTGCAACTTCAATTCCTTAAAAAAATTGAAATGTGCAAACTTTAAGAAATCTGTGTGAATTGTCTTCACTTATATATTTTTAAATTAGTGGTACTCAAAGCGCTTTACAATGTGTTTTTCATTTATCCATTCACACACCAAAGGTGGCAGAGACGCCATGCAAAGTGCTTGCTTGCCATTGGGAGCAACTTCGAGGTCAGTGCCTAGTCCAAAGACACTCTAGCATGCAGATGGGCAGTGATCGAATCACCAACCTTGCAATTAGTGGACAACCTGCTCTACCACCCTTATGGAAAACATATTCTCTGATATAATCTTTTGTCTGTGGATATCCAACCTGGGTCACACAGTATTCCCAATTTGACTCTGGACCAACATATCAATAGTGAGTGACAATTTGATAAGTTCTAACACAAAGGATGGTAAAATATTAAATCAAGTGCATTTTTTCATGTAATATTGAATAGAGATTACAGCCATTATCATGCTGTCTCTCGCACTCAGTAAGAACTATAACAGCTACAAGAATAACTAGCCAAACATTTGGCCACCAATAATGCTTTTCATTCCTGATAGACACAGCAGTTCAGTCCATGTAAACATGATAATAGAATGTAGGTTGATATAAAGGTTGAGTTTTCAAGCTCCCAGTGATTTTTTTTTTTTTTTTTTTTTTAATTAAAGGACAGATTTTTTGCTTGCAATCATCTTTCCTGTCCATACTGGCCACGGCATAACTCAAGATCACTCCTGGTTCAGTAGGAATGCTACATTGGTCTTGTAGCAAATTCTCATGGAATTTAGCGATAGAAATGAAGCTCCTTTCTTCTCCTCTTGTCAACACTGTCTAAGCGCATACTGTTTTACATGAATTGAGCACTTGCACTACTTTTCTGTCTACTTGCGTGCTGCTTACACTTGATCTCCTACGTAGACACAGTGTTAGGGTAAGTCAACTATTTGATTGAGATATATATATATATATATATATAAACACCACTTAATGCATCTTAAACGCAGATATTCACTGTTTCTCATTACTTCTAATTATTCAAGTTGTGAGGTTCAGTGTCTGCCTAATGCACTGTATAGGAAAAAGAATTTCTTTTAGTCTTCTCTAGAATAGGATGCAACAAGATTACAAGAAATTATTATGAGCAATTATTGAACATGTTAGCAAGCATATGGTTAGACTTACAAAAAGCAGTAGGGTTTTCTCTAGGCTACCATTTCAGCAGCACATTGACAGTCAGGGGCCTATGGAGCTTTGTGGTCAAACAAGTAACCATAAGCACAACATCATTAATACAGCCACACATAGTGGAGGGCTTTGACAACTGTTGAGAGAAGTCCAGAGAACAGTGGCAAGTTTTAAGAGTAAACACCTCGCTGATGGAAGACTCTGTGCACAGTCTGGAGGAAAAATCACATGGATGTTATAGTGTGTAACCCAGGAGGAATTGAGATGGCATGCAAAACAAGTATGCAATTTGTATGATCTTCTGTCTATGCTGGTTCAATTCACTATCACTTCACTCAATTGCAGCATTTCTGTTCTGATGGCAACTTATGAAAATAAGACTACCAATTCCAATTTAATTATTTCCAATCAAATTGAAATGTTGAAATGTGTGGGTGCATGATGCAAGTTCATACGTGAAAATGTGTTACAGACAAAATTTATATGAAACTTCACTAACAAATATTTTTGTGCAAGACTTTTGTGTTGTAAAATTTGTAGCAACATAGCCTCAAGATCACAAGCAGAGATTCAAAGTTTAAGTCTAACTCTGAGGAAGTCAACAGCTAATAAAATAAAAAACACTCGATATCATCCGGACCATAATTCCTTCAGTGTCTTTTATAATAAGTTAACCTGCAACATTGAAAAACTGATATGAATCCACGAGATGAAACTGACCAATCAACAAAGTAACCATAAATTAAACTACAAATTAGTCTTCCAATATGTCATATTTCCAATGTGCATATTTGATAATGTATTCAATCACCCATTATTTAGATTTCATATTTTAAAAATTGTGTGATGCACAAAATTATTTGAGGAAATTAGAGGATGAAGAATGAGGTAATTTCATTTCATTCACCGTTAGTCGCGCTTTCAATTTCAATAGGTGCGAACAGAAAGCGAATTTGAACCCAGGTGTGACGACTCTATAATAACTCTGCACTGATGTTATGAGGTGTCTGGGTTATCTTCTGCAGATTCAGTTGGCTCTTGTGGTCTATACATAAAGGTGAGGAGAAACAGAGCCACATCATAAGAGCACCAATACGCTGTGTGTGAGGTCACTGCTGACCAATAGCGACTTTCCACCAAGCCCTCCCGCAGCTCAAAGTCGATGCGTCTCTCCAGCTCCACTGGAACAAAGAAAGTAACAGTTTCGTTAGTATCCAGTTACAGAAAGTATGAGTAGTTCTCACTGACTTTGAGCGTGGGGGTAGGGGGGCGAACTTACTGCCTGTAGTGCTCACTGTCAGCATGTTAATTCCGTTTATTTGTCTGAACGGTTCTTAATGGTAACGACTATGGTCCATTTCCATTTGAACGAGCACTGAAACTGCTAATATTCACATCGACTCTGCAGACTATCATACAAATTGAGATTTTTCAGCCTCTGTGTATTCTCTTTGAGTGCATTGCTAAACTTTAAAATGTTCTGACATAAATGTACAGTATAAATATGCAATATAATACATGTATTTTATCTAAATATATAATTGTACTTTTTTTTTTTTTTTTAAAGACTGATTACATTTGGACATTTGCCCCTCTATTAGAGAGCCACTGGAAACAGAGAGGAAATATGGGGGAAGAGAGCTAGGGAATGACATGCTGACTCTTGATACCTGTTGCCCACATTAAGCCACACCTAACAGTTATATCATGGTGACCAAATCAAACTCTGAGGACACATCTTCCTCTCTGCCTAATGGTGAGACAACCATTGGAAAACAAGATTTACTCAAGTTACTCTTTAAATTGAAACCATGCATATTTCATTGTATGTTTTTTTTCTTTTCTTGTGTATATTGCAAAAAAATATTATGGAAATGTAAAAAATCAAGAAACATCATGATATTTTTCTCATAGTCACAAATCACTAACCAGTTCTAGGTACTGTATAACCCTAGTGTTCTATCATGGGAGGATGCTGACTTCAATAATGTTGACTTAGTCTGATAGAAGTATTCATTAAACTACATACAGTCTACAATATTTCCCTAAATAACAAACCATTAAGATCTAAGAAGCTGTCTAAACACACACAAAAGTACATATACGTAAAATCAGTTCTAAATAGGTTCACTGACAGAATTGACCCTAACCAGGTGACTTAATTTCACAATGTGCTGAAAGCTTATGGGGGATACTGGAACTCATCATTTCTTGATAAAAATGGCCATGTGATCATGCAATTAATCCTTGTTATAGGAAACTGGTAAAATTGACTTTCATACTATGTTTATCAGAGCTTCTCAAAAAAGCACAGCACTTACAGGAGGTGCTGTCCATCACAGCTGAGGTGGACTGGGACATGGCAGGCTCCACTTCCCTCTGCTCCTCCTCTATTTGTTTGTCCTTTTCCTCGCCCTCTGTCACTGTCACTCCTTCCTCTGCTGATGTTACATTTTCCACTTCAGAGCCTCCACCCTCTGAATCTGATGGATATTCCTCCACTCCGCCCACCTGGCCACTGGAACGGGAAAAGCGGGAAAACAAGATTCCGCCGATTCCTTTTCCAAGGCTCGCAGCACCTGAGGGCAGTAATATTAATGCATTACATACATACATATTATTATATTGTAAATACATCATCACTAACAAACTGAACTCCTTAATCAACAGAACTGTCTGCAATTCTCACTTACCATGCTCCATATATTGTACTGAGCTGAAACTCTCGAGGAAACATCATTGACCTGGTTAGAAAGCTCTGTAGGCTCAGAAGCAATGTTTTGCTGACCACTGCTGGATCCGAGTCACATGTCTATTAGACCTTTGACCACATCCAGTATCAGTGATGGTGTAATTTGAAAGTGTTCTCTCAGGCTCCACAGTATTTGTCCATGTCAGCATAAAACTTGACATTCAATTCAATTTTATTTATATAGCGCCAACTACAAGTCAAATTGTCTCAAGACACTTTACAGAACCCATACGCCTGAACCCCAGAGCAAGCCCCAAGGCGACAGTGGCAAGGAAAACACCCTTTTAACAAGGAAAAAAACCTCGAGCAGAACCCAGATCTTAATGTAGGGGGACCCATCTGCCTGCTGGCCGGGAGGGTTGAGAGGACAGAAGAGGTAGAGAGGTAGAGATAGAGGGGTAGAGGGATAGAGGTAGAGGAGTAGAGGTAGAGGGGGAAGGATGGGAGAAGAGGGGCGTGGGGAACAAGGAACATATAACATACAGTTGGATACATGTATGATAAGCTAGATGATACATACAAAGTACAAGCTAGCATTGAAATTGATTCATAGTTTACTGTTATGATGTACGGCTCTGACATTAAATATACTGCATATATAGCTGGTAGTAAAATTCAAACAGTATGTAGATGAGCATATCAAGTATAGTGAGGGTGATGCAGAGTAGATTGGTGGAAATGGGCAGCTGGAAGCAGTGGGCTGGAGGAAGGTCAGCAGCAGCATCCCACAGGTGGAGATTAGGCCAGGGTAACTGCCAGGGCAGGAAAACCTTTAGAGATACACAACATGTGGGAACTGCCTGCATTTTATTGCTGTATGAATAAATCAAATTGGAAATTTCTGCCAAACTTAGGTATTCAGCTGCTAGCTACAGCTTTGAATGTAGTGTTATAGGCCTAGACTGCTGGGGGACCTCTCTTGATGTACTGAGCCCTTCTCTAACTACCTTTGTATTTACTATATATACTGTTATTGCATTGCATTCACTCTGTTTCTTCCTGTGTCCTTTCTCCGAGTGTCCCTGGTCCCAGAGCTGGATGCTTCAGATCTGTGGTTGTTCTCCCACCAACTGGCCTAGTCTCCATCATGTCCACTGTGGGATGCTGCTGCTGACCTTCCTCCAGCCCACTGCTTCCAGCTGCCACTTTGCACCATTCTACTCTGCATCACCCTTACTATACTTGATATGCTCATCTACATACTGTTTGAATTTTACTACCAGCTATATATGTGGTATATTTAATGCCAGAGCTGTACATCATCAGTGAACTATGAATCAGTTTCAATGTTAGCTTGTACTTTGTATGTATCATCTAGCTTATCATGCATGTATCCAATTGTGTGTTATATGTTCCTTGTTCCCAACCTTCCTCTTCTCCCATCCCTCCCCCTCTACCTCTCTACCTCTTCTGTCCCTCTCAATCTACCACCCAGTAGGATCTTGAATCGTTGAAACTTATTGAACTGTATAATTTAGAAACTTCCTAAGGCTTTGTCTTTTGTAAATTTTTCATTTAATTGATTATATTTGCCGTTTTCCTTGATTTACATCAAGTGTCTTGTTTTAATATAGCTGCTAAAAAGAAATTTGCGTTTCATTGATTTTCCTCCAGCTCCATAAGCCGTACTTAACTTGCCTGGTTCTTTAGTGATTTATTTTCTTATAGAGTAGATGTGTACATACATTTCTAAGTAATATACATTAAATATTACATCATATGTGTTACACAGGTATGCAATGAATTACAAGCTGGTGGAATACAGGTGTGTTACATTGCTTTGGGTCGATAGCCTGCCACGCAAGAAGGAAGCCCTTCTCTAGAAGCAGCACTTTAACTCTCAGCTGAAGTTTGCTGCTGATCATATAGACAAGGAGAGAAGAGGGCCTTCTCAAGCAAAGTTCTGTGGTCAGATGAAACAAAAATTGAGCTTGGAGGCTGTTTGTGTTCCAACAAGACAATGACTCCAAACACACATCAAAAGTGGTAACAATATGGCTAAATCAAGCTAGGATTAAGGTTTCAGACTGGTCTCGCCAAAGTCCTGACTTAAACCCAATTTAGAACCTGTGAACTGCAATGAAAAAACAAGTTGTCTGGAAAAAAAACAAATACACTTTAACTTTACCACTTCAGTGAAAAGGAGTGGTCAAAGATACAATGAGAAGCTTGCCAGAAGATTGTGAACGGCTTACCAAAAACACGTAGTTGTGGTGAAAATGGCCAGGGGATGTTTAACCAAATATTAAAATTGTTGTATTATTGAATATTTTTGGATTCAGCAGTTTTTATATTTCTAGAAGACCTATAATCAATTAAAGAACCAAAATGGATGATTGTTTTTTTTTTCGTGTGGGTTACATTGATTCCATCATAGAAAATTCAGTTGTTAGTCATTGAAAACTCAAGACCATGATTTACTGTTGGCTTTACTACAATATCAGCAGTGCAGGCAGCTCTTCTTTCTCTGAGCTAGAATCCGCTAAACTGCAAATGTGCGGCTATTGTGACTAAAATGCAGCTTTTCAGCAGACTTTCACATCCACTGCAGGTTTTTTCTGGCTTTTCTGTTTCTTACACTGGTTCTTAAGCATGACACAACACAAACACTTCTATTATGTTGCGCTCCATGCAGTCATAACTCTTCCTGTGGGCTCACCCATGATGCTGGCCTTGCCCAAGCTGGTGATGGACTCCCCATAGTGCCGTCGGGCCTGGGGTGGAGATGTGCAAGGGCTAGGGATGCTCTCAGAGTCTGAGACAGACGCGGTCTCCTTCGGGGGATTGAGCAGAGTGGGCCGGATCAGGTCATAGGGTGTTGGGCTGGTGGTGTTGTACCTGCACATCACATCCACATCAACCTCTGATAACTGAAACATGCAGTCCTTGTTCTCCCTACAGCTCTAATTTCATTAAACTGGGCAATAGAGTTTCTGTTGTAGTAGGGTTACGTGAGACAGGCTATAATGTGATAATTTTCATTATTTTAATTTAGTATTTTACCATTGGTCATGTTGGAAAATGTTTAGTGCAACAAATCTATTTCACTAACTGATATACCAAAAGAACACAAAAAAGAAAGGAAGTGATTATTGCAGGACTTCATCACATCATCTATTGCTTTGATACATTTTCAGTAGAATTAATAGCAAGCATTTTATCTCTCATATACAACCACATGAATTGTCTTACCAGTGGATTTGAACAGGTGCAACGTTACTGTAATGCTTTAAGATCAGAGGTTCCAATCTGTATGCCTGAAACAAACAAATACAAATTCTTTATATATTTCTCAGAAACACTCTTGTTGAACCTTGTAACTGACAGCTTGTCAGTTGGTCTGTATTGAGTAAAATCATAAAGCTGGTATGCATGGTAACACACTGAAGTGTGGAGTCCGTATCTCACCACGGGGTCTGTGGGATGAAATATGTTGAAGAGGCGTTTGCAGATTGGCGTGGGTAGGATGTGGTCCTGCATACCGTTGTTTCCAGGCCGAATTCCTCGCAACGCCAAGAACACAGCCAGAGGAGAGCCCATGCAGAAGAAATTTTCTACCTGCAATGCCAAAAGTAGGGTGACCTCAGATTTAAAAACATGACACTCTGCTCTGATTGGCTGTCAGACCCTAAAGTTTGTACCGGGCTGCTCAGGGGTCAGTTACAAAGGACTATGGTTGTACTGTTACTTCAAGTAGCAGTGTGTACTTAATCAAGTAAGTTTCTGAAAATGAACTTGTATTCTAGCCAAACTTCTATTATTTTTTTTAACACTGTGATGCACTAATATCAAAATCCTGTTCATGTATTTCAGTTGCCTCTGTATCACAGCAACAATAAATGCAAAAGTGACAACCACTGAATGCAGACTATAGAAACTCTAAATGACAAGCCTGCATGATTACTGCATGATCTGAAAGTACATCAAGCTCAGGCTTGGGGAAACTTGTGCTAGATACTCTTCAAATCCACTATTCTGTCCATCCAAGAGGCCTGTGATCCTTCCAGGTTCAATGCTTGCATTTTGAATCACAATGTTAGTAATTTTTATTACAATATATTCATTTTGAATCAGAGTTGTACTTAGAATGTGAAGATTTGTAGGACACATGCTGAAGAGAATGGCAGTGGCTTGTGATATCTGAACTTTACCTTAAATTTCAAGGCTGGCACTGCAACACAAGATGAGGTCTGCAGACCCTGGAACTGATCTTCCAAGTCCCTCAACCTGGCCATAATGATGGATATCATTAATAACTTCAGTGCAAGTCAGTTACATGTTTGTCAGTCAGTCTTACATATATGTAATGTAGCTAGGTGTAATTTACAAGAAAGGCTGAAAAATACATGTAATCATTGGTGGAACTGGAACGAGAGTCAGTAAGGACCAAACTGCGCTTATCATCTCTCTCAGCACTCAGATGACATGAATGGAGAGAGACTTTGAAGCAAAAGCGAGGTTGCTGGTTCAGTCTACTTGCAAGGATAAGAAAACAACCACACAAATCACCGCTATGGAGCACGTTTCTCACAAATGCCAGATCCATCACCAACAAAATGGACGAGTTAAAAAACAAACAAAAAACTCTTATGGGACCGTTGCATTCTTCTTTATATTGTAGACTTGGCTTCACCTACTCATTCCCAATGTTGCCACGGAGATAACAGGACACACAGCATTTCGCTGGACAGAAACAATGACTCTGGTCGAAGCAAAGAATGAGGACTGTCTATTTACTTCCACAACAACTGGTGCACTAATGCCAAAATCACAGACAGCCACTGTCCTCATGATTTGGAGTACCTGACAGTTAAATGCAAGCACATTTACCTTACCAGTGAGTTTACTGTTGTTATAGTCACAGCTGTTTACATTCCACTGGGTGCTAAAACTAGCATAGCCCTAGATAACTTGCACAGCACCACACCTTCACAACAGAGCACATATCATAATTTTAAGAATGCAGATTTAAAGACAGTTCTCTCCAAATTTGAGCAACACATCAACTGTTCCACTAGAGAGGAAAGCACACTGGATAAAATTTAGTCTAACATCAAGAAAGGCTTTAAATCAACACCACTTCCACACTTTGGCCAGTCAGATTACCTGTCCATACTCTTAACCACAGCATACATCCCCTTCAGAAGAAAAGCTCAACCCACCATAACAGATATTTTAAAAAATGGCCTGGGGGAGCTTCTTCAGAGCTGCAGGACTGTTTTGAAAGGGCTAACTGGGACATTTCTCAGAATCTGGACTTGGGGAGTACACATCAACTGTACTCTACTACATATAGAACTGTGCTGGCTATGTCACTGTCAACAAAAACATCCGGGCATACCCCAATCAGAAGCCTTGGATGACAAAGTCAAATCTCTTCTCAACGACCATGAAACCAACTTCAGGTTGGGTAACAGGGCTCTATTCAGTGCTGCTAGAGCCAACCTGAAGAGAGTCATCAGGAATCAGGTGGCCCACAGGAGGAAGATTGAGGACCACTTCCATGACAATGACCCCTGGCAGGTGTTTCAGGGCATCCAGCACATCACCAACTACAAGACCTGCAAACTCATGACTCCTAACAGTGAGGCTTCACTGGCAGAGGAACTTAACTGTTGTTTTTTCCCACTTTGAGGTGGAAACAGCAGGCACCACACCTTCACTAGCCTCAGACAGCAACAGCCTCACTGTGCAGGAGCATGAGGTGAGGTGTGTGCTGAGAATAGTGAATCTGAGGAAAGTTGCTGGCCCTGATGGTGTGAAAGAAAGAGTACCAAAGAATGTTCCAATTAGCTTTCTATGGTCTTCACAAAAATCTTCAACCTGTCCCTGTCCACATCCATCATCCTACCCTGCCTGAGGTCTGTAACAACTTTCCCACTGCCGAAAAGGTTCATCACCATCAGGCTACACGACTACTGTCCAGTAGCCCTCACACCAGTCATTCTGAAATGTTCTAAGAGGCAGGTCCTACAGCATATCAAGGCCAGCTTCCCACCCACCTTTGACCCACACCAGTTTGTGTACAGAGGATGTGATCGCCACTGCTCTGTACACTGCACTTACCTACCTTGAACACCAGGGGAGCTATGCGAGGATTCTTTTCACAGACTTTAGCTGTGCCTTCAACACTGTCACCCCCAGCAGTTTGGTTATTAAACTGAGTGAACCTGAACTTTCACAGCCCACCTTCCACTGGAACAAGGACTTTCTGACTGCCAAACTAACTAACACCATCATTAAATTCACCGACAACACAATCATGATTGAGCTTATCTAAAGAGGAGATGATTCAAAGTCATGAGTTTGTTACTGAATAGGCATTAATGGTGCTGGAGGTCTTGCCATCAACTCCCTCTCCAGTTTCCCCAAAATCCCTTTCTGCTTTGAAATTGCATGAATATAACTCTACACTGTTGCTTCTTTTAGAAAGTATGACTCTGTGAAATCCCTCCCTCTATGTACAAAAACAAAAAAGCATCCTATATCACCCCTCTCCCTGTCCCTCAAAGGAGCTTGAGCATGCATGTGAATTTGTGACTCTGCTCAAGCACTGTAAAACTACCTGATGCTACACAATGGCAGGTTGCAATATTGGAGGAATGCAGCCATACATGTTAGAACCAGAAACCAGTTCTGAAGAAGAATAATGATTAGATATAATATGTAGATCTGCAAGTGCATCTGTCGTCTTCCAAGGGCTAAAATGTCATCAGTTGCTGTGCATTGCTTCCACGTTATTTTTGTTTTGTGTTTTTCCTGTTTTAGTTGCTGGTTTTCAAACAGTTTGGCTGTTGTGTTCTACATAGAAAACTCCCAAACACAGAGCAGTTGCATGGTTGACAGTAATCAGAAGAATCTGTACCAAAGGTTTGTGATTTTGCACTTATTCATACTCTCTACCTGTCATAAAACAAACAAGCAAGCAAACAAGCAGACAAATAAACAAACAACTCACAGTCAACACCTTTGTGGACAACACAATTAGTACAGTCATTTCAGGATTAATAGAAGTCACTCTCATTTTCACTTTCACATGCTTTTAAACAATATGGAGATTCCCTCTTAACAAAATATACCTTTAAAGATGTTCAAAAACACACTAATTTGGTCATACTGTGTATTGCTGTAGCTCTGACAAAATGGAGGCAACACCGATTACGTACTGTGACCTCAGATCTGTAAGTGTAAGCAGTGACATAGCCCTAACAGAAGCAGCTCGAGCAAGGAAATAATGGAGGACAGCGAGGTAGCTGCTCATATGTTACATGGTGACATAATTAGGTATAAAAGAAAAACCTAGACTTCAGACGAAGCATTCTAGGCAGATGAGAAGCAATAATTATTGTGGGAAAGACCCCTCTTTGGTGTGGGCTTTCTGAGTTTGCAGACCTTTTACATGTACAAACACACTATGAAACACACTAAAGGAAAGGGAAAAACCCTGAAAGCATAATTCAGGCTCTTTAAAATTTGGACAACAAAAGGCATCTACAAAATTATCGATATATAAAAGAGCACAAACTTTTGTCATTTTCAAGAACTTAAACCCGTGTTAAATCTGATGTCATAGGCAATATTAGATGTTACGTAAAAAAATCTTGAAAAGGGGTGGGGTCATGATGATTTTTGTGTCGATTTTTTTCTTTCCTGGCAATCTGTGGAGCAATGTTTGAAGTGACATAACTTGAGAAATAATGTAGCTAGAGTCAGGAAATTTTACAGCTTCATTGATAAGTACATATGATCTTCATTCAGATTCAGACAAGTTTATTTGTCCCCAGGGAGCAATTAAAAAGGGCACATAGAGCAGGCAGTGCAGCAATGATGTAAGAAACTGAGTAAAATAACAAAAAATTAAAGATAAGTAACATAATACAATGATATAAATATAAACCAGTTATATGATGTTGTACATTTGGTCAAAAAATGTCAATGTTTCTGTCTATTCCCATATTCCACCAACCAAGAAACCTTTATTTTTCACCTTAAGATGATGATCTTCCTTCTTGTGTTTGGCACTGAAAGGAGCTTTAAAAGTGTGGAGTATAGTGCCAGTCATATCTGACAATCTGAGATGGTCAGGCATGAACTTTTTTAAAATTTGGTAAGTTGAGGTGGAATGACCCCATTAAGGTTTTGCCAAGCATACGTACGAGTGAATATTACTTGTATGTCTGCCTATACAACAGGAAAATGCACACGGATTGTAGGTATTGCTGAGCTCTTCTGTACCTTGAGGTAAATTTTTTGCAGAAATAGATGTGAACTCATCACATGTCCTAGATCAATAAGCTTTGCAGTACCTGAGGTGAGTGAGTCTCAGCTGCTCCTGAAGGTGGCGCTCCTCATCACTTGGCCAGCGGGCCTTTGTCTTCTCTGGGTCTGGCACTTCTTGATGATGAAAACGCACGGGGTCCCAGCCTGTCATGATATCAAAGGTGATGACACAGCCCAGCGAGTGCGACACTATGGACACCTTCCCATTTTTCTCAAAGTCTGGATTTCGCGAGCAGAAGAGTGAGTACAGTCGATTCAGCTCCAGTGTTAAACCCCTAGTAATCTACACAGACACACAACAACAGCACATATAAAAATGTGTAAGATATTTGTCTCTGTTGGTATTTTTAATGTCAGTAAGAAAAAAAACTGAATATCGTAGAGGCTTGATAAATCAGGTATTATTTCACCGTCTGGCAGTAGACCATAATTTAGTGCTATACAGCCATTTTGGATTAAATCATTGTATCCAGCATTTAGTTCTGACTGAAGTTAATTGATTCATATTAATGGGACTAAGGCTCAGAAACTGCCAGCAGGGCGACCACCTAAATCTGTGGGGAGTCAGAAAGTTGAACCTCAAGCTGGATGTGTTTCCCCAAGGGGACTGAAAAGCTGTCGTGCAGGTCAAGCTCAGGCTCACCTCATCTCTGTACAGAGGACTTGTATAGTACATGATGTCCATGGCACTGCTGTTCAGCATATCTCTGAGACCTCGCACTTTGTCTGGAGTGATGGAGTCCACTGTGTCTGCAGCAAGCACATACAAATACGTACAGTACAACTGTTACTCCCAGAAGAACATGACTTTGTCACAACCTCACCTAGCCCCACCCCCTTCTGGCCATCCGTCCTCTGCCTGTGTGTCTCAGGTCTGTGTGGCTCTCTGCAGCTGCTGATCAATGTGGACTGAGTGCAGCTGCAACTCATCCGTCGGCTATAAAGACCTCTGGAGATTGGATGACTAGTTTATTTGGGAAGTATAAAGCGATCTTTCATTTATGATTTCTATCGTCACCTCTGCGGCAATACTAGCATGTTGTGGATGTTGTTACATCCCCTGCTTGCATATTTTGATTAACTGACTCATCACCACAGCATTGTCTAAGGAAAATCCACTGCTTTATCAGTTGCCTCTTTTAAACACACCTGAACACTATGTGAATGTGGAGATTTTTTGTCATGAGTAGATGTAAATGGTGGAGTGATAAAATTTTTGTTTGTTTACACCTTAAATGGTGTGAAAGGAGGGATTAATAGGATTTATTTTTTAAGGTGACAATGCAAAGTCCAGTTCACAGCTATTGGACTTTGCATTGTTGCATTAATCAAACATCATTCAAATAACTGTCTGTACGTTCCCTCTGTGTGCTGCAGTACCACTGTTACTGTTACTACTTATACATTTGTGCCTGCACTGAATATTCAAATAGTATATTATTGTGTGTTAATCTTATACAGTGGGTCTTTATGGGACTGGGAGAAGGGTCTTGCACCATTTCTGCACTTTTTTATATCATTGCTATGCAGTGTATGAAATGCTCTGAATGAAATTTTGTTGATTGACAATGACAATTAAAGACTGAATTGAAAGAGAAGCCTTTCAGCAGATGTTTTTTCTCAGTGAAAAGAACAGAAGCTGTTAAAAAAAAAGAATTAAAAAAATAGGACAAAAAACATAACACTCAATTTTGTTCCATTCATATCCCGATGTGTTAACTCTCATATTTAATGTTCCAGCAGTTGGAATGAAAGAACCTTGTACATCTTGTCCTCACCGTTAGCATCTTTTCCTTCCAGCCTTGGTCTGGATCATTGGGAACATCTAGTCTGATGGACTGAGAGCTACAGAGAACATGAACATTCAGCTGTGGTTGCCTGAAGTGAAGAGTTTTCTGTCCTTCTTCGCTGAAGGAGAGAAGAGCAGCACTGATGTCCCCCTCATCCTTCCAGTAATAACAATAATGTTGCAATGCAGATTCAGCTCCCTCTCCTCATAATACACATCTGTCTTGTGATTGTCCAGTATTTACAGTTCACTGTAAGCTGGGCAACATATTATTCATTTAATCCATTTATTAGATGCGTTTACACCTTTATAGTTCAGAATTGTTAAAAAATGTAGTTTTTATGTGTGCATTAAAGGTAATAATCAAGCTCATGGCCTGAATGTGTTGGTGTTTTAATGCTGCATATCTGCTATAAATGATAGCAACATGTACTCTGTATTGTATTTATGCAACAACAGCAGATATGAAGTTAGGTGATAGGTGATGAATGAAACCTGTGAATACTAAGAACAGAGAGTAAGAAGAAAAGCACTAGAGAGCGCAGTACTCCGCCAAGGCCGCTCAGTTATTGCATGATTTCCAATGGATAAGTCCCGATAAGTCCACAACAGTCAATTTGTAGTAGGATTACAATCATGTGATCATCAGCAGGCAGCTGATGTAGCATTCAGTTGTTGTCATAGTTACAGTGACACCATGCTGCAATCTCGCAATGATACAGAAATCTTGAACAAATTTGTGGATCCAGACTATAAGCTGCATCACTGCCAAAATCTAATCAGGTGGTCCTTGTTTCATTTCTGACCTTCCCTGAAAATTTAATCCAAATCCGTTATTCCGTTTTTGAGTAATCTTGTGCACAGAGACACAGACAGACTAACAGATGGACAAACATATGCCGATCGCCACTTAACTCCACCAAGGAATACGGCGGAGTAATAAATTGCTGACAGAGTTGGTCTGTCCCTTTGTAAATGAAAGATTAACTGGAAATAATTCATTGAGGATGTTGTCTATTTAGTCTCCTTCTTTTTAGCAAGATGAGGTTTTCCTTCTGTCGGCTTCACTCAGAGGGATCCTCACAGTAAATAAGCAACACCTGAGATGGACAGCGACATCACAGTATCAGCATCAACAGCAGAGGTTCATTTTTAAGTGACCCTGAAAAGATTTCCATTTTCATATATAGTTTTCCTATTTCATAAAGTCTTAATGACCAAGCTCCATCTTATTTTAAAGACCTTATTGTACCATATCATCCTAACAGGGCACTTCGCTCTCAGACTGCAGGTTTACTTGTGGTTCCCAGAGTTCCCAGAAGTAGAATAAAAGGCAGAGACTTCAGTTATCAGACTCCTCTGTTGTGGAATCAGCTCTCAGTTTGGGTTCAGGAGGCAGACACTGTCTCTACTTTTAAGATTATTCTTAAAACTTTCCCCTTTGATAAATCTCATAGTTGGGGCTGCTCAGGATCACCTGAGCCATCCCTTAGCTTTGCTGCTATAGGTTTAGACTGCTGAGGGACTCCCATGATGCACTGATCAACTCTTCTCTTCCCTATCCCTATCTCTCTTCCATATAGTTACACTTGACAGGTTAAAAGGTCTAGCGTTAATTTCAAGTGTGGTATTTGCGTTTGGAATCTGGTGAGATCAACTCTCAGTATGAAGTCCAAAGAGCTGTCACTATCAGTGAAGCAAGCCATAACTAGGCTGAAGAATCAAAACAAACCCATCAGAGAGACAGCAAAAACATTAGGTGTGGCCAAATGAACTGTTACATTCTTCAAAAGAAAGAATGGATTGGTGAACTCAGCGATGCCAAAAGACCCAGAAGACCATGGAAAACAAGTGTGGTGGATGACAGAAGACAGAAGAATCCCTGGTCAAGAAAAACTCCCTCACAACAGTTGGCCAGATCAAGAACACTCATCAGGAGGTAGGCATATCTGTTTCAAAGTCAATATTTAAGAGAAGACTTCGCCAGACTGAATACAGAGGATACACCACATGGTGTAAACCATTGGTGATCCTGAAAAACAGGAAGGCAGGACTAGAGTTTACTAAAAAACACCTCAAAGAGCCTGTGCAGTTGTGGAACAACATCCTTTGGACAGAGGAGACAAAGATCAACTTGTAGCAGAATGATAGGATAAGAAGAGCATGGAGAAGGGAAGGAACTGCTCAAGATGCAAAGCATACCACCTCATCAGTGAAGCATGGCGGGGGCAGTCGAATGGTGTGGGCATGTATGGCTGCCAATGGAGCTGGTTCTCTGATATTTGTAGATGATGTGACTGCTGAAAAAAAGCAGGAGAATGAATTCTGAAGTGTTTCGGGCAACATTTTCTGCACCTATTCAGCCAAATGCTTCAGAACTCACTGGACGACACTTCACAGTGCAGATGGCCAATAACCTAGAGTATACAGTACTGTGAACATGACCAAAGAGTTTCTAAGGCAAAGAAGTGGAATGTTCTGCCATGACCAAGTCAATCACCTGACCTGAATCCAACTGAACAAGCATTTCACTTGCTGAAGACAAAACTAAAGGGTAAAATGTCCCAAGAACAAGCAGGAACTGAAGACAGCAGCAGTAGAGGCCTGGTAGAGCATCACCAGAAACCAAACCCAGCATCTGGTGATGTCTATGGTTTCCAGACTTCAAGCTGTCATTGACTGCAAAGGATTTGCAACCAAATATTAGAAGTGATAGTTTGATTTATGATTATGTTAGTTTGTCCAAATACTTTTGGTCCCTTAAAAAGGTGGAGGGCACATCTAAAATGTCTTGTAATTCCTACATCGTTCATCTGAATTGGATGTAAATACCTTCAAATTAAAGCAGAAAATCTGCACTTAAAGCACATCTTGGTTGTTTCATTTCAAATCCATTGTAGTGGTGTACAGAACCGAACTGCTGAAAACTGTGTCAATGTCCAAATATTTATGGACTTGACTGTAAGTTGTTAATTGGTGCTTAATAAATAAAATTGAATTGAACTGAAAAGAGTGTGTCCTTGAAATGTAATATTTGGTGCCACGTAGTTGTAACCATGGTTACTATGTCTTGCATTTGCCTGGCTTTACCTAAAAGTGAAATAATCCTAATTTTAAAAGATGCAGATATATGGGTCATATGTAGGTCAGTATACAGTATAATAGTAAATCCTGGGTTTTTTTCTGTAATATTTTTTACATTTCAAGGCAAAACATAATGTCAGGACAGTTTTTCAGTTAAAGACACCTTCTGTGTTGGTTAGTTGAACCTGAAGTGCATACCTCCATCCAGACACAGTTTTGACCTCCACTCCACTGGAAGAAACTCTACATGCTCTGTTGTTCGATCAGAGAAGTGCTTCTCTTCCATCTTTCTGGCAGCATCTCTCATCCTTCCCACCAGCCAAGAGAAAACAATTGCTTATTAGATAATTAGAATTATTCTGATTTAATTCAATTCTCCAAGCGTTCACTCAAAACACCATAATATCTTACATGCTGGTATTCCTGATGATGCGACCCTGGTCCATCTTCTGGCCAATGCCATGCACCACAAAGACAATGTGTGTGGTTTCAGGTGGGGTATCTTCAGGCGCGGCCTCCTCAACATATCCCCGATGGAGGCGTGTCCCACTGCTGGAGGCTGAGAACATGAGAGAGAGCATGTTTTGCGTTCCACCGAGGTGTGCTTATGTTCAGTTTTCTGACACTGCCATCAAATGACTACTAAAGTGGTTAATCCATTATTTTTAGCAACAATCCAGCTATTTTTCTGTAGCACATCCACAAAACCAAGCAAACTAAGGTATATGTCTGTGTTTCCTTCTCATGAAATGGAACAACGTTACCACCATTTAGACATTTGTTGAAAATGGTTTTCAAAATGCACCATGGATGTAAAGTTCAGATGGATTTTATTGTATCTCTTAGTCAGTCCTATAAACTACAAATTGTTTGTTTGATTGATTTGTTTGTATAAAGGCCAGTTCACCGAAATTGCAAAATAACATATTTGTATTTTTGCTCCTGTTATTTAGTCAGATAGTTTTGGGTTATATTTGTACTGGTTTAAAGACATCTCTGACTTTTCTGCCGCAACCCAGTATAAAGAAAGTGTATGGAGCTGTTAGGTGTTGCTCATCGAGTTGAGCCTTTCATGATGTTCTTCAGCTCATATACTACATCTTTCTCCTGACAGTACTTCTTTGTCTCAGTGAAATTGTGTGTCCGTCAGGTCAACAAGTCAACACTATTCACTAGGTCAAAATAATGGAAAACAGAAACATTTTTCTTCATACCTTTTGAGAAGCCCAGTTTCTGAGTCACAGTGCGTGCAATCTTGGAGGTTGTTGCATCACTATATAGGTACACCTCGTCCACATTGTGCCAGTCCACATGACTCCTACTCAGCTTCAGACTGTGGATGGCTGAGAGACAGTTACACTGTGATTAAGAACAAGTGACATACTTCATCCAGCATAATTACTTCATTATTCCCCATGAGAGTGTGTAGAATGTGTTTGCGTGTGTGATGATTTCTTCTGCATTTAAGTTCATTTACAGAAGTCATGATAGAAACATCTAATTGGTTCTCACCTGACTTTTATTGTGGCCTTGCTCTAAATGGAAAAGTTACCCCTAACTCTCTCCCCTCATTCCCAGGGGATTGTCTCTATTAATCTCTGCCTCATACTGATCATTGAGGAAGTACTCTGTGAGTGGAGATGCATTGCTCAGGCACTGGAGGGCAGAGTTCATGAAGCACGTATTGCCCAAATTACTGAGACCACACACACCAGGCTGTGATTGTGACTCTCTGTAGTTGTAGGAGGAGCTGTATGAATTGTAGCCTCCAAATCATGTGTTTTATGAAATCACATTGTCCCCTTTCAAATAAACTAAATTGAAATTGAAATTGAAATTGTACCTGGCTACCCCTTATTGACTGATCGCAGCCTCCTTACTGATTCTCATTCATACACTTGCTTCTACACACACATTTGTCTTGCCACTCATGTACATCTTTCTAATTCTGCTTTCTTCCGTCCTCTGTATTATAATCCTTACCATCTTTGCAGTCCACTGTTGTGATCATCGCCTCTATCTCGTAGGTATCCCTCATCTGTTGCCCCCGGAAACAGGCAAGGTGCTCCAGCTCGATTAGGTCACTCTCATCCTCCTCCAGGGGAAGCCACGTTCCATCAATGAACCACTGACCCCTCATGACAGGAATCCGGTCTTGTTCTGAAGGATGTCACAATACATTTATTTCAAACCTTATTTTTCCTTGCACACACACAAACACAATACACACAGACACAAACATGCATGATACCAATCACACGTTCTGTTAGCCACTGCACCACTTCTACAAGGCCACACAGAATGTGTGTGTGTGTGTGTGTGTGTGTGTGGGGGGGGGGGGGGGGGGGGGGCGCAAGAGATATCTCTAGGAAATAATATTTTAAAATGTATATTAGTAACAAACATACTGAAACATTTGGTTGATTAAGAGACTAGTCAATCACCAAAAAATGCACAGCAACCATTTCAATAATGACTTAACTGTCCAAATTTTCATCATTCAATTAATAGGTAACAATCAATACAGTAATTGTTTAAGTCTTTCAAACACGAATGTAAAACAATTCTCTTATGCCTTGCCAAAACTGAATATTTTACATTTTTTTGTGTTCCTCAATCTTTCCTTGAGCAATTTTTGCAGTGTGACAGGTGGGTGTTAATGTCAAACTAACATCTACATGACTGCAAAGGCTGAAGGTAAATGTTGTGGCTGATTGGTATACATACATATTGTCATACACACAAGTTTACATACGATGTTGTGAAAAGACATATCCTCCCTCCTTGATTTCTTCTATTTTGGCATATTTCTCACACTTTAATGTTCCACATCATCAAACCTATATCGCCCCTATCAAACGAAATGTCCTTCTAAACTTAATATGTCAGGACAGTAGCAACTGCAGTTAAATGTTTGTGATAGCCTGTGATCATCTTTTACATTGAGATGGAGGAATTTTGACCCACTCTTCTCTGCAGAATCATTTTAATTTGGCCACATTAGATGGTTTTAGAGCACTCAGAATTGGACTTGCTTGTGTGTTCTGGGTCACTGTCATGATGCATAAACCATTTGTGCTTGAGCTTTAGGTCATGAACTGATGGGTGGATAATCTCTTGGAGGATTTTCTGATAGAGCAGAATTCATTGAGCCATCGATAAGGACAAGTTGTCCAGGTCCTGTGGAAGCAAAGCAGCACTAAACCATCACACTACCACCGCCATGTTTCTCTGTTGGTATGACGTTCTTCTGTGGAATGCAGTATTAGCTTTACAACAGATGTAATGGACCCTTATCTTCCAAAAAAGACAGACAGGCTCTATTTAGAGATGTTTAGATTCAACAAGCCTGGCAGTATCATATGTGGGTGTGTGTGGTGAAATTGAACATGATTGAAAATTATTTTTTATCAATTGGTACACCCAAACATTCATTCTCCCCAGAGAAACAAAATTCAAAGACTGAATATGCAATATAATCTATTTACTTAATAACCCGTATTCCCCCTTTTCACTTTGATCACAGCTTTCAGTCTTTCAGGCATGGAATCTACAAGGTTCTTGAGTATGGATGGTTCTATCTTCCCCCACTCCCATACAGCCCTAAAGTTGAGCTGTTTTATGGTGGTCGGTGGTGAACTGGTAAAGATGCGACTGTTCAGGATTCCCCAACAGTTCTCAATTGGGTTGAGGTCAGGGGAGTTTGGTGGCCATTCCTCCTTACGCAGAAAGCCAGGTAGATGCTCAGAACACCGTTGCTGAGTCATACAGACAGTGTGAGCAGGGGCACCATCTTGCATAAATACCAATTCCAAATGTCTGTTAAACATTTTCCGTTCAGTCACAGGCCTTGATCTTTTACTCCTGGTCAAAACAGGAAGTTGTACCTTTTCTAGAGTGTTGTTGGTATAATATTGTGCATGAACAGTGATACTTTGAGGCACAACGTGCATCTCTAAGAGACCTGAAGCAGACATAGCAACCAAACCATACTATGGGCACTGAATTTCACTTGCTTCGAAGATGGCATTTTTTCACCATCATCTGTATAGATTATTTTGGCTGTTGGGTGTTGGAATTAAGTAGAGAGGGCATTCATCAGAGAAAATCCAATTCTCCCAGTCTTTTGGAGTGAGAGTTATGTACTTCTTTGCAAAAGCCAGTCTCTTCTCCTTTTGCAGTTTGGTGAGTCATGTGGCATGTTGACTCTTGTAAGCTTTCAGCCCCAATGTCTCTGTTAAATAGCGATGCACAGAGCTCTTACAAACATTTTCTCCAAGAGTTTTCAGCCTCTGACTGAGTCGCCCACATGACTGATGTCTTATACGCTTGGACTTTCTCATCAAATCCTTGGCTCTTGCAGTTAGGTCAGATAGACATCCGCAGCGAGGCAAATCTTTGAAGGATCCTCCTTTGTTGCACCTTTGCCACCACTTCTGTACCCAGCAGATACTTCTGCCAAGGGCTTCAGCTTCCTGCTGACAAATCTTTCCTGCATTTCCAAGAGCAATGGCCTGTGCACAAATTTCAGATTCCGAAAGTGTAGCTTTTCCACCCTTGCTCTTGGCCATGGTAACATTTCCAAAATTTGGTTGTGAGCGTAATGCATTTTGGTCAAGCAAGAAATTTATATACTGGGACCTGACAGTTTGACCAGACCAACAACCAAACAGCACCTGATTGACCAGGTGTAATCCATTTTGGTAACAAACAATCAAACATGCTGTCCAGTGGAGAGAACAAACTTTTGGAACATGATTTAGTCTGGTAGCTCAGGGGACAAATGCGTTTTCACATAGAGCAAAATGGGAGTCGACAGCATTTTTCCTTGAATAAGTTAAATCGTCATATTTTATAGTGCATTTTTTGTTTTCTTGAGTTATTTTTGTCTTATATTCAAATTAGTTAATTAGTTTGATGATCTGAAACAATTATGTGTGACAAATATGCAGAAATAAAAGATATCTGTGTCAAATACTTTTTCACAGCACTGTATACTTGTAAAGACAGGCAGTTTTGAGTTTCCAGTGACTCCTACCACTCTTAATTATTCTTTGTCACAAAATACAATACGCTATATATATATATATATATATATATATATATATATATATATATATATATATATATATATATATATACATATACATATATATATATATATATATATATATATATATATATATATATATATATATATACACTCCTCTCCAAAAGTATTAGAACAGTGAGACCAACCCTTTATTTTAGACTGTCCAATTCAAACTCCAGATTTAAACCCTCTATAGCATGCATTTTACCTGAAGAATGCAAAAGTCTGGTGATGTCAATGGGTCACAGGATCAACGCAGTTATTGCAAGCAAAGGATTTGCAACTAAATATAAAGTCTTATTTACTTTAAACTATATTAAGTCTATCTGTTCCAGCACTTTTGTTCACCTAAAAATTTGGTGTTCCATTACAAATAATGCTATCTTCTAAGTTGTGTATCAGATCCAGATGTAAATGCCTGGAAATAAAAGCTGAAATATTGATCTCTTGTCTCATATCCATAGTTTGATGTCAAACCTAAATGTTTTCAGTCTACAACAAAAATTAAGGAATTGACCTCATTATTGCAATACTTGTGGAGGGGAGTGTATTTGGTTTTAAGAAGTGTATGTAAACTTTTGATCAGTACTACGCACTCGCATCTAAATGCATGTATAAACACATATAGATTTACACACAGGCATGCACCCAAATTTATACCGTCATGCACAGATGTACATATACATGGTACACACATGTACAATGCACATATTCAGGCACACATACTGTCGTGTTCATGCATATTGTAGCTGCATACAGTTATGCATGTCCAAGTGAAATATTCAAGTTTGACTCAGATGGCCTGTATATTCTCTGGCTGCAGCTTCCACAGTGTGAGGGTTTTCTAGTTTTCTCTGCTAACTGTAACATGATTCACTTGTGTCTTTTTGTTTTAGACTTGGACTTCAAAGTGGTCGAAACTGTAGTGCTTGCAGTAGTATTAATAGGTCTACAGCTAATAGCAGGGCACAAATGGGAATTGCTGTTAGCAGCAGTACAAGTAGTAATGATTTTACCTGTCATTTATTAGTAAAAACAGGTGAGATTAAGCAGTGCACTAGTGGTAGCAGTCGTACTAATAGCACTAGTAACCAAAAGGCAGCAGTACATTGTAATTGTAATAAAATGTAATATTATGAATTTAAATCGTTGACATGCTCACGGTTCCAGTAAACAGGGTAGCATTCCTTCTCCCTGACATCCACTTCATACAGCCCTCCTCTGACACACACTGCCTCCACGCTGACATTGATGCCCGAGTCTTTAATCCCCTCTGACAATGAGCGCCGCAGACCCCCGTCCCGCTGCGCCGCCGGCTCGGCCCAGACACTTCCTGTGTCCACGGCCAAGCTTTCGGGCTGGACCTCGCCGGACCTGACTGTCTCCTGTCCGTCGGCCTCGGCTGGATCGGCGGGGCGTTTGATCCCATGAGGGTTCTGTTCGCAGAATCTGCGATACACAGTCTCGATTTTTAAAGAGTCGTGTCCGACGAATGGCTTCCACGTCCGCTTGTCCTCTTTGTAAAACCACCGGACCTCCTCCGGTCCCAGCTCCGTGACGATGTCACCGCGGTGCCTGGAACTATTGGACCGGATGCGCCTCTTGGTTGTGACATTGCCGTCGCTTTCGGTGTAGTTTGGAACAATGTCCAGATAGGATGAGCCAGAATATTCCTCCCCGGCCAGGCCCAACATCATGCCATCCTGGGACAAATGTGAGTCCCCCCTTAACAGAGGCAGGTGTCTGTCCAAGCCGTGCTGCGCCGGGTCCCTGTTCACCGCATCGACACTATCTCCCATCGGATTGTCATCGTAGCTGGACACAAACACATCATTTGCCATATCCCATTCACTACTGCTGACAGAGTTATTTTCCGAGCTCTGCTGACGAATAGTCGGTTTATCCTTCATATTGCTCATGGTGTGGGCTGCAAATTATTTGGGGCTATACATAAAGAAAGTCTCATAAAAATCACAACGATATCCCAGACGATAATAACAGATTAACGGCGTCTTCCTTCCCAGCTGGTAACATCTGTCTGCCGAAATGTTCTGACCTTCCGACAGAATTTTTTAACATTATAGCTACAAAACGACATACAAGACATATACACTTCCTGCTTTACTGAATGCACTTACTCTCGTTTACATTCGCAGCTTTCGTGATAAATGCCGGGAAATTTTATGAACAAACCAGGAGGGTAGTCTCAGTAGCTTTATGTCAAGTCAGATACGAAAAAATGTACTTCCTGTTCAATAATTCAAAATAAATTTACAAGACTAAGAGTTTTCTAAAATCATGATAATACAGTGCGCCTATGATGTAAATATATATTGACTGGAAATACAGCTGTTAATTTAAGTTTTATTTTTGTGTGTATTTACTGCGCAATTTAAAGCATCGATGCAAGGAGCCCATTCAAGATATATTTACATACCTTACATTTGAAGGTCAGTTTGTTCTTGCTTTCCTCTGCAATTTAATTAATTTCGGTTATTCACTCAAATTTGAGGATTTAGGAATGCATCTAGGTTTTAACAGTAAACTATTTAAAATGCGTACATTTTGAAGTGACTATGAAGCTAAATTGCTGGCACTATCGAAACTTAGAACTGATTCTGTAATAGGCGTAAGGCTTGTTGTGTACGTATGTACCTTTTAGGCCACCGTAGTTCTACTTCAGCGGTTTCTGTAATGGCCGTCAGTCGAAATAAAACTGGCTCATTTAGCGATATAAATGTTATGAAATGGCAGCGGGTTTTTTAGTCACCTTATATGAGTACTCGCCGCTGTTTTACATTAGTGTGGTTTCTTTATGTTTTGTTATAACCGCCGCCATGGTGCTCGGCTGGTAAGTGATACTTAGCTTAGTTAACTTACCCAGTGTCCTGACCATAAGAGCTTGATGCATTGCCTTTACATATTGGCTCCAAGTGTGTTCGGATTTAGTCGGCGAAGGCTGCTTTTGTCAGTTGTTGTGTCAGTTTGGATGGGGATTTGCCATGGGCATGGTATGGGAGCCCAACCTCAAAGAATGCCATGACTGTACGATGCAATCCATCACTGATTTTTCAGCCAGTTGTATTCAATAGCAAGGAAATAAGTTATTTAGACGCACAAATGTTGTATCAAAGGATTGAAATTAGGAAAATACTGTGAATAGAAGGGTTAGTGTGCTACTTCAATGAAAACTGTTATTGGTAAGATATTATTAAAGTTGACATGTAGACTGACATGTCAGTTTGTTATGCAAGACAACACATGAAATGATCAGGGATTTGGTTTACTAAAGTTCATTGTCCTCCAATAAAAGTTATATATTTCGTTTCTACAAGTAAATATGATAGATAAGGGAAAGCAGAATCTTTGGAGATACACGGATACCCACTTTTAAAGTAACAGGGTTAGCAATAGTTCTAGATCTATCCAGTTATTGGACTAAAAATGGGCAAAGCGTTATTAGAGTGGCAGTTTAATCAGTCGGCAACAACATGGCAGTAAGGTCAGTCACTCCAAGAAATTCATATTTCAACAGATTTTCTTCTACATACAGTTGTCAGCTCTGTATTTATTTAAAGGTTAAGCAGCATCAGATGAACCCACTCTGTGCTCTTTGGCATTTTGCGCTGTCTGCATCGTGTCCTGTAGGTGTGGCTTTGATGTCCCTGTGATCCTTCGCAACTCTGAAGAGACAGAGTCCATCGTCTCAACCCCTGAAAGACAAATGGTTCAGGTGACCAACCCCTTCACCCTGGTGTTGGGCTCTGGGCCAGCATGTGTCACTGGTGAGAACAATCATCTTTAGGAACGTGATGCAGTCACTGGGAAGCGTGGAGATAGTATAATTTGGATTTAAAGTGTCTGGGGATGTTAAATGCCCTCAAAAATATTGAAGGCTCACTAGTACAAAGGAATGACCGTTAACGCCTCCTGTCCCAGTGTACTAGAGATTATACTGTACACCTTCCACATGTGAAACTGTTTCTATCATGTTAAGGAACAGAAATTACTGCTTAGAAAATACACAGTATAGGTATAATTTTGGTCCTGGGTCTGCTGTTGAATTGAAAGTATCCATGTGAATATATGAAGATTTCCAATAAAGAATTTGAACAACTACAAACAAGCAGTGCTCCGAATGTCCTCAGGAATTACCTATCCAGTATTCCCATTTAGTAGCACCTGTATCTGTTGTGTCCCATGATGTTATAATATTAACATACACCCATTCGCAGGTGGTGTGTCAGTGAGGCCTTGCTGTCTAGAACCCTGTGTCCTGAGCTGTTTCTGGGGCTGTGAGGTCATTGCTCTGCAGAGAGCGCTGCAGGCCCACCAGCACGGCCTGAGGCTTCACACCCCCGAACATTTCCAGGAAGCATTACACCTCCAGTACCAATACTACCAGAGGTTCCAGTATCCTTTACATTGCTAGCAAGAAACATGGTAACTCTAAGTTAGCACCCCCTGGTCTGATCTGGCCTAGCCCACTGTTTTTATTTTTACTGTATGTGCTAAAAGATGCTTTAATAAATATTGCAATACTTTGTTATTTTTATGATTTGGCTTCATCAAAGTGCAGTAAACAAAAAACAAATATAGCACAATAGGTAATTAGTGTGAGCACCTTTGAAATAATTATGAGACAAGCTTTTGAGATTTATTTTTGGTAAATTATTATATTAATCAAGCAGTTTAAAAAAGTCTTGAGAATAATTTGAACCTTTGTTGTTACGTTGTGTGACTGAAAAAAAAATATAATTGTTCAGTGCAACCCTTTACTAGGTTATGCTCCATGTCGGCAGAGGATGATGGTTAACCTTCAATCTCAAATGGTGCTGGTAATAGCTAAAAAGGCATCATTTCATTTTTAATGTTAATGTTTTGCTAACACAACACAGCAAATGTCGAGCATGAAGTAATTTGGATGATGTTCAGATGTTGAGAAAGCTGGAAGCAGCAAAAATGGAGGCCTGCTTCAGGCACTAGCAATTCTGAGATAAGGTCATATTTATTTTTGCTCAGTTTACTGTGAGAAGAATTAAATACACTAAGTAGCACTAATGATCAAGAAAATCAAATTAAGCCTCCAAATGTGTGTTTGTTAAAAATGTTTAAGCATTTGGGGTAGGTGTCATAATGTTGGCACAGTACTATTGTAACAGCAGCAATCAAAGCGGTCGATGCAGTCATTTTATTATGGTAACATGATAAATACTCATGAAGTCTAAGGCATTTATTTGACTTGTTTTGTCTGTTAAAGTAACTCCTAATATTAGCCTCTTTGACCCCACCCTCCCAGTATTAGCGTCGAAAACAGAGAAGAATACCGTACACAGATTCCTTCTGATCAGGGCATCACAGATTTTGGGCCGCTGCCAAGAGAACACTACCCTCTTGTGGCTGTACTGACTGTGGCAGACGCAGGAGCTAGACACACATATAATATTGTGAGTTCATCTAATGTAGCCATCTTCAGTTGGGAGTGTCGTGAAGTCATTTGAGTAAGTGTGTGAGTAAGATGACCAGACTCATGTCATAGTGTCAGCTTCATATCTGTATTTTCACCACAGCAATGTTTCCAGGACACTTAACTGATCTGCATCTGTTTATCTTGGGAGAGCTGAAAGATTCCCTCTCTTGCACGTCTTTTTTCACTTGTTAAGCAACAACTGTGCAACACTATTTATTGACTTCCAGGAGAGACTGAAATGTGCTGCATTATCTTGTCCATATGACAGCACATCTTATGTTTTGAAAAAACATTAAGTAGCCCATCGAGACAAGTGATTAAAAAAAAAAAACTCATTATACTGTCTTTTCACTTTCAGGTAGCAAGCGTGACAGTTATTCATGTTCCTGATGATAAGTACGACCTTTCTGCAAGAGTTCTCTTTCAGTACCTTCTCACTTCACAAGGAAACATGTACGAGTTAAAGGTATGTCACATTTTGGGTCAAACATTTTCTGCTGCTTTTCTCTTGAACTGAGGCAGTGAGGTGATCCATATTTATTTACATAAAATTTGTGGTTATCTGGAATTCAAAAGCTAGTAAATCACAATTAATCCATTTGCTGACTGTAAGTAATAAGTCGTCAGACGAAGTTTCAATCAACAGTTATACGTTTTACCAAGTCATTAAGAATAATTCTTGTTGTAGTCCATTAACTTTGCGTTGGTAAATGGATTACAAATGGATTTTGGTTTGAGGAGGTAAGTGGTCATTGGATTAGAATAAAGTGATAACGAGACAAATCAAGTAATGCTAGAGGAAGACTTTCCACAATCTGGTCTGTAAAGCATCTGTAAACAAGGTATTAGCCATTAATAAAGATGTTATTTAACATCTTGGGACTTATCATAAATTGGTACCTATATGTTTTCATAATTGACGGGCTCTTTCAGCATTTCGTAGACCCAGCAGATTTTATTTTCTTTGTGCACACTAGATGAAGATTGAGATTAAACAAAATAATTACAGTTCTGTTAGTGCAGCACAAGGTACTCATAATCTCACTCTTTCTGCTTGTTTTATGTTGTGCTCCTGTTTTGTGTTGCTGCTGTGCTTTTTTAGACCTACATGTTAAATTGTTGTTAGATTAACATTACATAGGCACCTTAGAGGTGCCTTGCAGATATATTAGTTCTGAGTTTCTTGGTTAGACATAGTATGTTCTATTTTGCATGCTCTGTCTATTTTTCAAGTTTATTCATGCTGAATGTTGAATGAATATACATCAGAACAAATTACATACAGCATGTGAGCAAATTATGACTTAAATTACTGTCCTAAATCAAAATATTATTCAAATCACCCACATTGATGTTATTCTCTCATGGAAAAAGTTCAGTATCGGATACTAGAATCTTCTTCTAGAAACTTCTTCTATGACAAGTAAACTGGCAGTCTACAAGAGTAGTGCTCTGTTAGGATAATATCAATTCAATTTTATTTATACAGCACTAATAGCAGGATAGCAGATGGAGAACAGACAAACAATACACAAGAGAACAAAAAACAATAAACAGATCAGGAAGGCCACTAACTGTAGATCAGGGATGCAACTCCAGATCTGCAGAGAGAACAAAACACAAACTACAAGAGAGAGAAGACACAAAGTTGGTGACATGCAATGGTGGTATGTCACTGCATGGAAAACACGAGGAGAATAGAGGAGAAGGTGATCAGCACTTCATGGGTGTCCTCCAGCAGCCTAGACCTGTAGCAACATAGCTAAGGGATGGTTTCAGGTGACCCCATGCCAACCCTAACCATAAGATTATCAAAGAGGAATGTTTTATGCCTAATAATATAAGTACTATAATAAGTAGAGGGAGTGTCTGTCTTCATATTTCAAACTGAGAGCTGATTCCACAACAGAGGAGCTGATAGCTAAAGTCTCTGCCTGCCATTCTACTTCTGGAAACTCTGGGAAACACAAGTAAACCTTCAGTCAGAGCAAAGTGCTCTGTTAAGGTACTATGGTACAATAAGTATATGAAGATATAATGGAGCTTGTCTATTAAGAGTTCTGTATGTGAGACAAAATATTTTAATTATGTCCTGGATTTTACAGGGAGCCAGTGAAGTGTTTTTTCTGCTATGCCAAGTCTAAGTATTTGCTTGTGAGAAAGCCATGCCTCCTGTCTCCTGCAGCCGCTCTTCATGTCAGCTGATAGTGGAGGGATGTCTGGCCCTCCTGAGCCACAGCAGAATACCCAACCCAGTGAACCCAACAAGGAGGCCAGCAGTGTGGAGCACAGTCCAGTACTGGAGGAGAACTGGGCAGAGGGGATGGGCAGAGACTGTGTAGTCTGTCAGAATGCAGAGGTCAACAGGGTGCTTCTGCCGTGCAGACATGCCTGTGTGTGTAACAACTGCCTGTCACACTTTCAGCACTGCCCCATCTGCAGAGCCTTTATCCTGGAGTCCTTTACCCTGACACAGATACCAGCACAAGAGTAATGACTCCATATTGAACCTGTGACTGATGTCAGTCAATATAAGTCCAGCAACTAGCTGACACCAAATCTTGATTGTTAAATTGTTTTACATCATGCTTCTATGTACAGATAGAAGCTGAATGCAAGTTTCACTGTAGAAGTAGTGTCTTTAATAGCAATGAGTTATGCTGTAGGTGCTGCAGAACAATTGACTATACTGCCCTCAGTATTCACAATAGTACCCCCACCCAAAAATAGAGACATATTTAAATGGCTCCCTAAAGTGTTTTCACAACATCTCTATTAAGACCTGGTTAAGGTTAAGACCTGGGCACTAACTGGGCCACTCAAACTTCCATTTTTCTCCTCATTAATGGTGAGCTGTCCAGCCCTACAGGCAACAAAGCATCCCCCTCATCATGATGTTACCAGGGCTGTACTTTATCTTTGGGATCATGTTTTCATGTTGATAAGCTGTGCCCTTGTTATGTCCAATAATCCAAAAAAAAATTTTCCAGTAGGACTGTGGAGTGTTAAGGTAATTTTTTGCAAACATAAGGTACACAGTGGTCATAAGCAACAGCTTCCTGTGTGGTTTCCTACACCATTGACTGTTCAGTGTTCTGCAAACAGACTCAGGAACAGAGATACTAACCAGGTTCAATGATTCCTTTTTAGCCTTTAGCTTAGCCTTTAGTGTTACTGTGGACATTTTTGTTACCTTATTGAACATTTTGCATTGTATTTTGGGAGTCTGTTTAGCTGTGCCCTCTTTGACAGACAGTAGCCACGGAACAAAATCATCTCCATTTGCAGTTTTGTACCTGTAGACTCAATAATACCAGAATTCTCTGAGATTAATTTGAAATCCTTGTTATTAATCATCACGCAAATCAACAGTTTTTGATAGTAAGTTTCTTAGTAAGGCAGGATTCACATTAGCAGATGTGTCTTGCAAATAGCTAACTGTGCTTGTTAGTAGCTCTAATGCACACCTCCAATTTAGTTTCATTGATGGACTCCAAGGTTTTTAATGATGACTAGTTAGGATTTGCTGATGACATTAGCATGGGAATTTGCGCTGTTTTCCTGACTCGACTGTGAATGTTTGAATGATGTATGGATTATGTGTGTAATTAGTTTAAAAAGATTGTGTTCATTCATAATTGTTACTGAGATGAACATTTTACCATGGTTTATGACAAAACTTAACATAAATGCATGTAAGGGCATGTAGAATTTTCTGCTAGTTTATCTTATGCGCTGTCAAACATCTGTTATTATTGCCACTGTTATTTGAAATGTTTCTCTCTCTCTCTCTCTCTCTCTCTCTCTCTCTCTCTATATATATATATATATATATATATATATATATATATTCTCTCTCTCTCTCTCTCTCTCTCTCTCTCTCTCTCTCTCTATATATATATATATATATATATATATATATATATATATATCTCTATATATATATATATATATATATATATATATATATCACACACACATATACACACACTTAAGCTTAGTTATTGTATTTCCACGATATATAGGAGGCCATTTCATGTGATAAGCAGCACTGCACATGCAAAGGCCAAGAGTGATTTCTTGCTTACATTAAAGCCATCGCACAACTCAGAAGTTGTCAGCTCTCACATAATGTGAAGCCACAAAGGCAGCCAGCTTGGCACTCCTGGAAATTGGCATGAGTGAGAGACACATAGCAAAAAACCTGAAGATCTCCAAGACAGCCGTTCATTACACCAAGAAAGAACAAGCCGAACATGGTACTACCAAATTGCTAGCTGGTCGTGGCAGGAAACGTCTTTCTACCGTCCAGATGACTGTGCACTCGTCCGTTCCTGTGTCAGGAATCTCCGTCAGACCTCTAGGGACCTTAAAAATGAGTGGGCACTGTCATGAAATATGACTAGTTCGGCAAGGACCACTGTTCCCTCTAAGCTGCGCGTGTGCGCAATTGCGCACTGCTGACACGGTCTCCTCGCACAGAAAATCTGCGCTGTGCACAAAAAAAAAAAAAATCCAACCTAAATTGTAAATAAAATGAACACGTAACAATTCATTCTGTGCTATTTTTCATTGTGAGTCAGTGAGTGACCGGTGACTGGCTGCTGCAGCCAATGATGCGATTCACATAGTATTTACCATAGACTGTATATAATGGTATTTACGCAGTTAATCAACGTCAGACGTCCTTATGTGCAGCCATCGTTGTTCTCATAGATATGAATGAGTAGATAGGACACGCCCCTTTGAGCTGCGTGCTAGCGAGGCTAAGCTAGTGGTGGAAAAGTTTCAGTGCATTCCGTTGATGTAGACGGCATGAAAACGGAAACAACAAGTATGCCGGCTCACTGTGCTGCATACAATTACACACTGCGTCGTACGATTGAGACAAGGAAACTTGGAATGACTTTTCATAGGTAAGAATAGTTTTTGGCTCTTTTTTCATTATGAAATCTTGTTGAGAACTTCCAGTCTATGAGAGCTAACTAGTTAGCCACTAGCAAAACACTAAGGCGAGCTAGCAGCTTGACAACCAAATATCAGACGATTAATACTAGCTGTAGTATAGTTGTACAAGCAGTAGTAGTAATACTAAAAGTACAAGCAGCAGTGGTAGTATAAACAGCTGTTAGAGTCATAGAAGTAGTATCAGCATTTGTAATAGTATTACAAGTTGTAGTAGCAGTGCCAGTATCAGCAGCAATAGTTAGTAGTCACATTGCTATTACTACCACCAATACAACCAATAGTACTTATAAAGCCTAACTCATGTATATCCAGATTACCGTCTATGTTCTTCCTCCAAACCCATTTTATGATTGGGATTACAGGCAGTTCTTTAGGACTGCTCTCAAATAATTGAAATGTTACTAAACAAGGTTATACTTATCAAATTAAATAGCTCTGTGCGCCAGTATATTGGCGAATTCAGTTGTTTGTACTTAATTTATTAGCATGATTTCTTTTTAATATGTTGTGTACAGACTTAATTACTTCTCTGTCTACTTTTCTTACTCCATGTAGGTTTCCCAGAGACTATGGGTTGAGGAGGAATTGGAAGTTTGTCGGCTTAGACCTGGTGTCATTCCATCAGTGTTAAACTTCCTGGCTCATCTTGAAAGAGTACGTGCCAGAAAGACCACGACCAAGCAGCCTTGAGATCTTAGGCAGCGTCTCCCTGAGGTGGGTGTCGACGGTGTTCACAGTCAGGTCTGTGGTAATCCCGTCAAAAAACAAAACTGAAAAAAATCTAGATTATAAATCAACATGTAACCAAAGCACTCTGTGTATAACGCCATAGTATAGGATGTAGTTCAGAAAATGTCAAAGTATAGTATGCTTTACTCAAGAATAACATAGTATGGCCTGTAGTTCATGGTACAGCATGTTGGCAAGAAAAAAAAAACAAAACGTAGATTATTATGTGGTTCAAAAAGCGTAAAATGTTAGGATGTTGCCTAAAATTGTCATGTATGATATGTGGTTCAAAAATGTCCTAGTGCAGTATATTGTCAAAATAGTATGTAATTCAAGAAAACATCAGAGTATGTCATCTAAACAATGCCATAGAATAATAATTTCATTGCACAAGTAAAAGTATAGTAACTTTTAAAACTGTTCGAATTCTTATATGTTGCTAAAAAAACAAAAAAAACAAAAATAAAAAAAACGTCACAGTAATATGTCAATTAAAAAAGCCTATAGTATAGCGTGTCGCCCAACAAATATCATAATATAGCATGTCGCTCTAAAAACGTCACAGTATAGCCTTTAGTCCACAGCTGTCAGTAGGTGAGGAGCAACACAAAAACAGTCCAAACGCTGGTTTCCAGAGGGTTAGACGAGAATTTATTTGAAAGAGTAAGTTTACAACAACACAACATGTGAAGGGGTTAAAAACAAATGGGTGTTAGTAAAATAAAAATAAATCAACAGTACTAAAAGTGAACTTCACGTTGACATTGATGGGCATTCCAACCAGGAACAAAGTAAAAGATAATCAATACGACTCTTCCTGTTCACCTCTTAAAACCCAAAAACACACCGCAGTAGCACCCTAAACTAAAACTACCAATGGGTTTCCTGTTTTCCTTTGTGAACAATTCAAAGGTCCCTCTCTATCTCCCTACACATCCACCAACCACTGGAACACATCTCCAGAGTTCTGCTGGGCCAGCTAAGCTTCCCCCGCAGAAGAAGTGCCGCCACCTGCCAGATGAAGGAGCCTTTTGAGAGGCAGCTGGCATCATGATTGGACTGTACTTTGGTCTGTTCCAATCCAGCTTCAGCTCCAGAGACGGCAGGTGGGACGAGTCAACGGAGGCCTGGTGGACGAAGGCATGCAGCTGAGTACAATCCAGAAAACAACAGAGGAGGAGTGCAGCGGCTCAGGGCCAGAACAACCAGAGTAGCATCGTATGTCTCTTATTAAACATCATAGTATAGCCTCTGGTATGAAAAAATGCCATCATATACATCGTATATTGTACAAATAACAAGTTAAAGGAAAGAGACATACATTGTAGAATTGTAGTAATTGTGGGCTGACTGATTTACTGATTATCAGCATTTTATTTTTTAGAAGAATAGAATAGAATATTCTTTATTGTCATTATACAATGTATAAAAAGATTGCAGAGCTTCTCCTTTACAGTGCAAGGAAATCTTAAAGTAGTGCAAAAACAGTCTATTTACATATATACAGTATAAATAACGGAGTGAATATAAATAGCAGTGAATGAGACAGTGGTGTATATTGCACAGATGCACTATGTTGTTGGCTTTGTGTGAGACCTGTGAGAGTTCAGGGTGGTGATGGCTCTCGGAAAGAAAGTGTTTTTAAGTCTGTTTGTCCTCGCTTTAATGCTTCTGTAGCGCCTTCCAGAGGGCAACAGATCAAAAAGCTGAGAACCTGGATGTGAACTGTCCTTGATGATGTTCTGAGCTCTGCTGAGGCACCAGGTGGAGTAGATATCCATGAGGGAGGGGAGAGGACAGCCAACAATTTACTGATTTACGGTAATAAATACATTTAAAAATGGTGCTACTTTGGCTCTGAACCTTTATCTACCTGTGGTCGCTCTGTCTTCTGGAGTGATTTGATTGGTTATACGTAACGAAGAAAACTCCTTTAACTTAACATCTGTAAACAAAACAAAAACGTATCAACAAAGTTTTCTGTTAGAGTTTGTGTTCTTCTAAGTTTAACTCAAGATTTTAAATACTTTCATTTACTGCAAATGAATATCTACTCCAAATGTCTCACTAATAATCATTATCAGCCTTAAAAACCCACAAAACACCCCCCTCTACTCGACAACACTTAGTAAAGTCTGGTTCCCCCTTCTATAAATCTGCTTGGAATCTTCCACTTCCTGTTTGTCAAAGTGGCCTTCTACCTGGACAGGTTTTGTTGGAGCTCATGCAACAAACATTTTGGGTAACTGCACTTTAATATGGATGGATGACACTGAATTAGAGTCAGTTTTAATGAGACTGAGTTAAGATGTGTAGCTCTGTCATTAAATAGGAAATTATTTCTCAGAATTCACAGAGAAAGGTCTGAAATGTTTGCTAGGTTAGCGTCCCACATGTTCTTTGGCTCAGCTAAAGCTAACTCTCTCCATCTTCTGGATCTCTTGAGTTGCTTGTTGTTAAAATATCATGCTAGAGGTGCTGAAGCTCAGAAAGTCTGAGATGTTTGTTCAAAATAAGCTCATTCTCAAGTCTTCTCTGAACTGTCCTCTTTTGTTTTAACTTTCCCTAAACTTAAGAGTTAATGACAGAGCAGCACATCCAGACTCAGTCTCATTTATGTAGAGATTAAACTTCAGTGTCATTCATTGATGTTAAAGTGCAGTTTTTCAAATGTTTGTTGCACATGCTCCTGACCAAACCAGTCCAGGTGGAAGACGATGTGAAGAGAAAGCTCCAGAGGATGAATATCACACATTTACGTTGGAAATAAATGTCCTTTAATTAGACATTGTCATGCAAAAGTTGGATTTCCCTTTGTTGAGTGTTTTGTTTGACGTTGGTTTCTAAATGTTTTTTGACACTCGGCCCCAAAGATTAAAACCTTCTACGGCTCACAAGCTGCAACAATTCACACATTATCAACTATCTTTCTGACTAAACTAAGATAAAAAGTGAAAAACTGCCTGATTCCTGCATCAGGAATGTAAATGTTTTTGGTTTTTATTACCGTAAACTGAATATATTTGGGCTTGACATTTTATACACCAAAACAAGAAATGAATTACTGGAGAAAACGACAGATTAATGGACAAAGAAAATGTGTTTTCTAACATATATGGTTGAATTACTCCATTACAAGATACATACAATTTTAATTCAATTTTATTTCTATAACACCAATTACAGGTCAAATTGTCTCAAGATGCTTTATTTTAATTTTTTTTTGTCATATTTAAAATATGACAAAGTAAGAAATTTAAACCTCTTGACTAATCCAATTTATTATTTAGATTTTAAGAGACTAATTGACAATTCAAACTTTCTCCACTAAAACTAATAAACATGAGATCAAATAGAAGGAAGAGTTTTAAATACTGCAGTCCCACGACGACAAGAATAAAGTTTCTCAACAAAAACTAAATCTGCTGGTGGATTCCATTAAAGTCCTAATAAAGGATCATAAAGTGTGATACTAAAGGTTTGTGGTGCTAAAAATCTCCAAGTAAAGATATCAAGTTGAACATCTGGATGGAGGTTGATAAAAGTTGACCTTCTTTCATTTCTCTGGAGCCGACTCCATGGATTTTATGGATGGTGGCTAAAGACCTGCTCTTCTAGTTGTCTTCCTTCTAGTCATTGTAAAAAGTCAGTCCATCCTGGCCTACTTCAACGCCTCTTCATGACAACTTGTTCTGCCTCTGACCTCGTGGAAACTCAAGAAACTCGGGAAAACCTGTCGAGGCTCGAGCAACTCGTCGAGACTCGAAAAACTCGTCGGGCGGGGGAAGGTGTGGTGGGCAGTGGGGGGAGGTGGGGGAGTAGAGGGGGGAGGCCGCCACCCACCTCCCCACCTACTCTCCGCCCTGACTCCACCCAGACTCCGCCTTGGCTCCGCCCGTGTGGTCACTTGGAAACTACCATGACAAAGGGACGACGAAATTATGTTTTTTTATCTGATCTGTAGCTCAGTGAGTTAAGGATTTGCCTATGGAGCGGCAGATCGCTGGTTCAAGACCAGACCCTTCTTAAATTTTCTCAAATTTCTGACAAAGACAAAGAAAGAAAAAGGCCGGTGGTGGGTCTTGAACCTGCGACCTTCCAGTTGGTAGTCTGTCTTCTTATCCCCTGAGCTACTCGCTCAGATACTAATTCTTCATTTTTTTGCGCATTTATCATCTATTTTTTGTCGTTTTCGAGTTTTTTTTTTAACTCGAGTCTCGTCTCGAATATCACACACACACATATACACACACTTAAGCTTAGTTATTGTATTTCCACGATATATAGGAGGCCATTTCATGTGATAAGCAGCACTGCACATGCAAAGGCCAAGAGTGATTTCTTGCTTACATTAAAGCCATCGCACAACTCAGAAGTTGTCAGCTCTCACATAATGTGAAGCCACAAAGGCAGCCAGCTTGGCACTCCTGGAAATTGGCATGAGTGAGAGAGACATAGCAAAAAAACTGAAGATCTCCAAGACAGCCGTTCATTACACCAAGAAAGAACAAGCCGAACATGGTACTACCAAATTGCTAGCTGGTCGTGGCAGGAAACGTCTTTCTACCGTCCAGATGACTGTGCACTCGTCCGTTCCTGTGTCAGGAATCTCCGTCAGACCTCTGGGGACCTTAAAAATGAGTGGGCACTGTCATGAAATATGACTAGTTCGGCAAGGACCACCGTTCCCTCTAAGCTGCGCGTGTGCACAATTGCGCACTGCTGACCCGGTCTCCGCGCACAGAAAATCTGCGCTGTGCACAAAAAAAAAATCCAACCTAAATTGTAAATAAAATGAACACGTAACAATTCATTCTGTGCTATTTTTCAATGTGAGTCAGTGAGTGACAGGTGACTGGCTGCTGCAGCCAATGATGCGATTCACATACGTATTTACCATAAACTGTATATAATGGTATTTACACAGCTAATCAACGTCAGGCGTCCTTATGTGCAGCCACCGTTAGATATGAATGAGTATGTAGGACACGCCCCTTTGAGCTGCGTGCTACAGCGAGGCTAAGCTAGTGGGGGCAAAGTTTCAGTGCATTCCGTTGATGTAGACGGCATGAAAACGGAAACAAGTATGCCGTCTCACTGTGCTGCATACAGTTGCACACTGCCTCGTACGATTGAGACAAGGAAACTTGGAATGACTTTTCATAGGTAAGAATAGTTTTTGGCTCTTTTTTCATTATGAAATCTTGTTGAGAGCTTCCAGTCTATGAGAGCTAACTAGTTAGCCACTAGCAAAACACTAAGGCGAGCTAGCAGCTTGACAACCAAATACCAGACGATTAATACTAGATGTAGTATAGTTGTACAAGCAGTAGTAGTAATACTAAAAGTACAAGCAGCAGTAGTAGTATATGTTAGAGTCGTAGAAGTAGTATCAGCATTTGTAATAGTATTACAAGTTGTAGTAGCAGTGCCAGTATCTGCAACAGTAGTTGGTAGTCACGTTGCTATTACTACCACCAATACTACCAATAGTAGTTATAAAGCCTAACTCATGTATATCCAGATTACCGTCTATGTTCTTCCTCCAAACCCATTTTATGATTGGGATTACAGGCAGTTCTTTAGGACTGCTCTCAAATAATTGAAATGTTACTAAACAAGGTTATACTTATCAAATTAAATAGCTCTGTGCTCCAGTATATTGGCGAATTCAGTTGTTTGTACTTAATTTATTAGCATGATTTCTTTTTAATATGTTGTGTACAGACTTAATTACTTCTCTGTCTACTTTTCTTACTCCATGTAGGTTTCCCAGAGACTATGGGTTGAGGAGGAATTGGAAGTTTGTCGGCTTAGACCTGGTGTCATTCCATCAGTGTTAAACTTCCCGGCTCATCTTGGAAGAGTACGTGCCAGAAAGACCACGACCAAGCAGCCTTGAGATCTTAGCCAGCGTCTCCCTGAGGTGGGTGTCGACGGTGTTCACAGTCAGGTCTGTGGTAATCCCGTCAAAAAACAAAACAGAAAAAAATCTAGATTATAAATCAACATGTAACCAAAGCACTCTGTGTATAACACCATAGTATAGGATGTAGTTCAGAAAATGTCAAAGTATAGTATGCTTTACTCAAGAATAACATAGTATGGCCTGTAGTTCATAGTACAGCATGTTGGCAAGAAAAAAAAAACGTAGATTATTATGTGGTTCAAAAAGCGTAAAATGATAGGATGTTGCCTAAAATTGTCATGTATGATATGTGGTTCAAAAAATGTCATAGTGCAGTATATTGTCAAAATAGTATGTAATTCAAGAAAACATCAGAGTATAATATGTCATCTAAAAAATGCCATAGAATAATAATTTCATTGCACAAGTAAAAGTATAGTAACTTTTAAAACTGTTCGAATTCTTATGTTGCTAAAAAAACAAACAAAAAAAACGTCACAGTAATATGTCAATTAAAAAAGCCTATAGTATAGCGTGTCGCCCAACAAATATCATAGTATAGCATGTGGCTCTAAAAACGTCACAGTATAGCCTTTAGTCCACAGCTGTCAGTAGGTGAGGAGCAACACAAAAACAGTCCAAACGCTGGTTTCCAGAGGGTTAGACGAGAATTTATTTGAAAGAGTAAGTTTACAACAACACAACATGTGAAGGGGTTAAAAACAAATGGGTGTTAGTAAAATAAAAATAAATCAACAGAACTAAAAGTGAACTTCATGTTGACATTGATGGGCATTCCAACCAGGAACAAAGTAAAAGATAATCAATACGACTCTTCCTGTTCACCTCTTAAAACCCAAAAACACACCGCAGTAGCACCCTAAACTAAAACTACCAATGGGTTTCCTGTTTTCCTTTCTGAACAACTCAAAGGTCCCTCTCTATCTCCCCACACATCCACCAACCACTGGAACATATCTCCAAAGTTCTGCCGGGCCAGCTCAGCTTCCCCGCAGAAGAAGTGCCGCCACCTGCCAGATGAAGGAGCCTTTTGAGAGGCAGCTGGCATCGTGATTGGACTGTACTTTGGTCTGTTCCAATCCAGCTTCAGCTCCAGAGACGGCAGGCGGGACGAATCAACGGAGGCCGGGTGGACGAAGGCATGCAGCTGAGTACAATCCAGAAAACAACAGAGGAGGAGTACAGCGGCTCAGGGCCAGAACAACCAGAGTAGCATCGTATGTCTCTTATTAAACATCATAGTATAGCCTTTGGTATGAAAAAATGCCATCATATACATCGTATATTGTACAAATAACAAGTTAAAGGAAAGAGACATACACTGTAGAATTGTAGTAATTGTGGGCTGACTGATTTACTGATTATCAGCATTTTATTTTTTAGAAGAATAGAATAGAATATTCTTTATTGTCATTATACAATGTATAAAAAGATTGCAGAGCTCCTTCACAGTGCAAGGAAATCTTAAAGTAGTGCAAAAACAGTCTATTTACATATATACAGTATAAATAACGGAGTGAATATAAATAGCAGTGAATGAGACAGTGGTGTATATTGCACAGATGCACTATGTTGTTGGCTTTGTGTGAGACCTGTGAGAGTTCAGGGTGGTGATGGCTCTCGGAAAGAAAGTGTTTTTAAGTCTGTTTGTCCTCGCTTTAATGCTTCTGTAGCGCCTTCCAGAGGGCAACAGATCAAAAAGCTGAGAACCGGGATGTGAACTGTCCTTGATGATGTTCTGAGCTCTGCTGAGGCACCAGGTGGAGTAGATGTCCATGAGGGAGGGGAGAGGACAGCCAACAATTTACTGATTTATGGTAATAAATACATTTAAAAATGGTGCTACTTTGGCTCTGAACCTTTATCTACCTGTGGTCGCTCTGTCTTCTGGAGTGATTTGATTGGTTATACGTAACGAAGAAAACTCCTTTAACTTAACATCTGTAAACAAAACAAAAACGTATCAACAAAGTTTTCTGTTAGAGTTTGTGTTCTTCTAAGTTTAACTCAAGATTTTAAATACTTTCATTTACTGCAAATGAATATCTACTCCAAATGTCTCACTAATAATCATTATCAGCCTTAAAAACCCACAAAACACCCCTCTATACTCGACCACACTTAGTACAGTCTGGTTCCCCCTTCTATAAATCTGCTTGGAATCTTCCACTTCCTGTTTGTCAAAGTGCCCTTCTACCTGGACAGGTTTTGTTGGAGCTCATGCAACAAACATTTTGGGTAACTGCACTTTAATATGGATGGATGACACTGAATTAGAGTCTGTTTTAATGAGACTGAGTTAAGATGTGTAGCTCTGTCATTAAATAGGAAATTATTTCTCAGAATTCACAGAGAAAAGTCTGAAATGTTTGCTAGGTTAGCGTCCCACATGTTCTTTGGCTCAGCGAAAGCTAACTCTCTCCATCTTCTGGATCTCTTGAGTTGCTTGTTGTTAAAATATCATGCTAGAGGTGCTGAAGCTCAGAAAGTCTGAGATGTTTGTTCAAAATAAGCTCATTCTCAAGTCTTCTCTGAACTGTCCTCTTTTGTTTTAACTTTCCCTAAACTTAAGAGTTAATGACAGAGCAGCACATCCAGACTCAGTCTCATTTATGTAGAGATTAAACTTCAGTGTCATTCATTGATGTTAAAGTGCAGTTTTTCAAATGTTTGTTGCACATGCTCCCGACCAAACCAGTCCAGGTGGAAGACGATGTGAAGAGAAAGCTCCAGAGGATGAATATCACACATTTACGTTGGAAATAAATGTCCTTTAATTAGACATTGTCATGCAAAAGTTGGATTTCCCTTTGTTGAGTGTTTTGTTTGACATTGGTTTCTAAATGTTTTTTGACACTCGGCCCCAAAGATTAAAACCTTCTATGGCTCACAATCTGCAACAATTCACACATTATCAACTATCTTTCTGACTAAACTAAGATAAAAAGTGAAAAACTGCCTGATTCCTGCATCAGGAATGTAAATCTTTTTGGTTTTTATGACAGTAAACTGAATATATTTGGGCTTGACATTTTATAAACCAAAACAAGAAATGAATTACTGGAGAAAACGACAGATTAATGGACAAAGAAAATGTGTTTTCTAACATATATGGCTGAATTACTCCATTACAAGATACATACAATTTTAATTCAATTTTATTTCTATAACACCAATTACAGGTCAAATTGTCTCAAGATGCTTTATTTTAATATTTTTTGTCATATTTAAAATATGACAAAGTAAGAAATTTAAACCTCTTGACTAATCCAATTTATTATTTAGATTTTAAGAGACTAATTGACAATTCAAACTTTCTCCACTAAAACTAATAAACATGAGGTCAAATAGAAGGAAGAGTTTTAAATACTGCAGTCCCACGACGACAAGAATAAAGTTTCTCAACAAAAACTAAATCTGCTGGTGGATTCCATTAAAGTCCTAATAAAGGATCATAAAGTGTGATACTAAAGGTTTGTGGTGCTAAAAATCTCCAAGTAAAGATATCAAGTTGAACATCTGGATGGAGGTTGATAAAAGTTGACCTTCTTTCATTTCTCTGGAGCCGACTCCATGGATTTTATGGATGGTGCTTAAAGACCTGCTCTTCTAGTTGTCTTCCTTCTAGTCGTTGTAAAAAGTCAGTCCATCCTGGCCGACTTCAACGCCTCTTCATGACAACTTGTTCTGCCTCTGACCTCGTGGAAACTCAAGAAACTCGGGAAAACCTGTCGAGACTCAAGGAACTCGTCGAGACTCGAAGAACTCGTCGGGCGGGGGAAGGTGTGGTGGGCAGTGGGGGGAGGTGGGGGAGTAGAGGGGGGAGGCCGCCACCCACCTCCCCGCCTACTCTCCGCCCTGACTCCACCCAGACTCCGCCTTGGCTCTGCCCGTGTGGTCACTTGGAAACTACGATGACAAAGGGACGACGAAATTATGTTTTTTTATCTGATCTGTAGCTCAGTGAGTTAAGGATTTGCCTATGGAGCTGCAGGTCGCTGGTTCAAGACCAGACACTTCTTAAATTTTCTCAAAATTCTGACAAAGACAAAGAAAGAAAAAGGCCAGTGGCGGGTCTTGAACCTGCGACCATCCAGTTGGTAGTCTGTCTTCTTATCCCCTGAGCTACCTGCTCAGATGCTAATTCTTCTTTTTTTTGCGCATTTATCATCTATTTTTTGTCGTTTTCGAGTTTTTTTTTAACTCGAGTCTCGACTCGACCGTTTTTCTCAGGAGGTTGGGCTTCAGCCTTTGTGCTGGAGGGTGGAACCCTCAGTTCCAAGACTTTTCAAAGCCTCCGGACCTCCCGAGTCCTCAGGACCTGAGCTTTCACACAGTCTGAGGGCTGAAATTTTCTAAGTCCCACAGTAGTTCTCTGTTAGATTGAACCTTCAGACAGCCCAAGGACTGATATCTTCTAAGTTCCTGAGTAGTTCTCTGTTAGTTTGAACCTTTCGACAGTCTGAGGACTGAAATCTTGAAAGTTCTTGAGTAGTTCTATGTTAGTTTGAACCTTTTGACAGTCTGAGGACTGGAATCCTAAAAGTTCTTGAGTAGTTCTCTGTTAGTTTGAACCTTTAGACAGTCTGAGGACTGAAGTTTTAAAAGTTTCTCAGTACTTCTCTGTTAGTTTGAACTTTCTGGTTAACAGAAGCCTTAAAACTTGTGACCATGAGTCTTGATTTCACATTTAGACCATCCATCTGAGTTCTTCTCAGACCTTCACCTGTGGGTTTTTAGAAATCCTTAACAAACTTTGATTCTCTTCACTGAACAGTAAAGTCTGTGGAGATCAGAAGGTAACATTAGTTTGATCGATGCCTTCAACCTCTAGTAGACTTTATCTGGAAATCAGACCTTTATCTGTTTTTGCTCTTTTGATCATTTTATTGTTTCTTCTGTTTAATTTGATCTTCTAAAGTTTAACTGGTGCCCTTTCAAAGGTTTTATCTTTAGTTTGATTCTTCTTAAATGTTTAGTTTTGCTCTTTTCTCACCTTTTATTCTGTTATGTCTGATCTGATTTTGAAATGTTTTGTCTTTTTAATGTTTGTTGTTTTTTCAAATGTTTTATCGGCTTGTTTGAAAAATTCCCTTTTCTTTCCCAGTGTTTAATTTTTCAATTAAATCTTTAAGGTTTTTCTTTTTAAATGTTTTACCACCTTTTAATGTTTAATTTTCTTTTTAAATGCTTCATTGTGTTTTCTGTTTAATTCCTATTTAGTTTTATTGTCTTTAAGATTTAATTTTCTAATTAAACATTTAATTTTTTAATTAAATGTTTTGACTTTTAAAGGTTTAATAGTCTAATTAAATGTTTTGTATTTTTCTTAATGTGTAATATTCTTGTTTAATTGTATTTTTTAAATGTTTATCTAAAATATTTCATCTTTAATGTTGAACATTTTTGTTTCAAAAATTTTGTTTAATTTCATAATTACATGCTTTGTATCTTCCGTTTATCTAATTAAATATTTTGTCTAATATAATTTAATTGTATTTAATGTTTAATTTTCTTTTTAAAGGTTTTATTATATTACAGTTTTTTTTTCATTTGATGTAATCACTTTTTTACTGTAGTTTATTTCTTTAATCTTTCTTTTCTGTCAAGATTTTAACCCCAACCTTAAAAATGAAACAAACCCTTAAATCACAATGAAAATACTTCTGTTGTCACAATCACAAGTTAGTCAATTATTCAGTTTATCAATTCAGCTTTATTTGTTTAGCACCTTTTACACAGATTACAAAACTATACAAGCAAAGAGAAAAAACTATGCTAAAACTATGATTAAAACTCAAAAACAAACAAACAAAAAAAAATTAACATCGTAATAAACTATGTTGTGTCCATGGGATGGAGGGAGTTTATTGAAGTCTTCTTGGGCTCACATGGTAAATCATTTAAAATATAAACTTGATATTCAGTCTAAGTAAACTGCAGGCCGACAGAAGAACCAACATCTCCTGTTTTCTCCTTTAATGAGTCAACTCTTCTTGTGCTTTTAGACCAAAGAACTACAGACTCTTCACAACCTGCTCAAACTCTTGGTACAGGACCTCACCACAGGGGTCAAGAAGGTTTCTGTCTCATTTCTACTCTGCAGATCACCTTCTCCTGCTCAAACTGCTGACAAATGTTTCTGCTGCTCTAAAGTCTGGTCTCCAGAACTTCCTAAAAACTCTCAAAGTCTCTTCTGCTGCAGGTTGCTTTGTAGAACTGTTGCAGAAAACCTCACTAAACCACATGGAGGGGCCTCAAGATAGTCGTACAAATGAAACCATACAAAAACCAAACTAGCACAACCCAAACGCTAAAGTCTCCTGCAGCCTACCAGAGAACCTCTGAGAACAGAGAATCAGAACAGGAACTCTTACCTTCTGGACAACCAACGTTGGTTCACAAACAAGAATACAGAATGTGTCTGACCAACAACCTCTAAAGACTCACTACAGCCAAGATAAAGACACAACTCAGCTGTACCAAATCCACTAATCACTGCACACATTAGCACCATGTGCTAACTGTGGCTAAAGAACCTCATTTACCAAGACAACTATCCAGTACAAAGCCCTAAAACACACCAAGAAACACATTAAAGATGATTTTACTGCTGGAAGCTGCAAGCCAACGCCTAAAGAACAACCTAAAGCAACAGAGCCAAACCCGGTTCAGTGGTGAAGAGAAGCAGAGGAAATGTTTGTCTGCAGCTAAATAAAGCAGGAAGACACTGAGCTGCTCAGGTGTTCCTGATAACACCAAGCAGCCACCTGGACAGCCAATGGGAACACAGCTTACTGGAAGTCCAGAGGGCGGGGTTAGTGAAGGAAATTTAATTTAAAGTTGAAGCAGAAAGTTAATAAAGAAAGTTGAAAACCACCTTCTGATACCTGAAATCTCTGAGTTTTCACACAAAGAACACCTGAACATGTCAAACTGGTTCCATAGTAGAACCATCATTGTAAAAACGTCATAGTATGGTGTGTTGCTCAAAAAACATTCTGACCCGGCTGTCAGGGGACAAACATGTAAGAAACATGAGAACAGAGAGAACCCAACCAGTAGGTCACAGTTTATCATCCCCCAGTCATCTCCTGAAGTCCATATGATGAGAGACATCAGTATCTGGTTGTTAATTTACCAGAGGATGCTTATAATCATGCTGATGTGGTCTGTACTCTACAGTATTTTAGTGACTCAATAAATACTTAAGTTGTTTTTTTTTAAATGCTTTTTAGTTTTTAATAAACATTTAAGAGCCTATATGTAATCAATAAATGGCCTTTGCCTATCTTAAGAAAAATTCACTCAGAACTCTGATATGTTAACAGTACTAAATAAATCAATAAATACATGCATACACACAAAAATAAGTTAATGCATTAACTGTGTTAAGATTTAGATTTTTAAAAAGTTGTTTATGTTTTTGCAGAATCCAGTATTGCTCACTGGTTGGTCATTACATTTTGTTAGTTTGATTTCACTGTTTAAAATGATGCCACCTCTTTTCAGACAGAACCTGTGATAATAAAACAATACAAAATTTTTAGTTCCGTGTTAATAAAGCACTTAAAGCTTTAAGTATGGCTAAATGCTTTTTTCAAAATTAAATATATCACTGCTTAGGTGGTAGTGGCCCCAAGTTCAGTAAAGTTGGAAAGATATTCACAGATTCAGACTTCCAGCATCAATAACTCATTAGATATAGGTTGTCAAAACATAAACGGTGCCTCTTTCCCATTGTTGCAAGGCAGACAATGTGCTACAAGCCCAGTTTTATCAAAAGTAGCTGTCTTTCAAGCTACAGGAATAACATTGGTGTCTATGGAGTGAACAGGGTCCGTCTGCAATTTGCAAAACCGCTGCAACAGTAAAGAGAGACAAATATTCAATAACTTCACTCTTATACATTGTAGTGTCACTAAAATCACTGCAGCCTTCAACTGGCTCCTGTTGACAAAGTGTTTTAACAGAAATGTAAATGCTGTAATTTGATTCTTTTAATGAACCATGTAACTTGAATGGATGTGATGCTGGTGTGACCACAGTGCACACGTCTGATGTTGCTCACAGTGGTCCAAGGGACGCTCAGGGAGTTTGTGTGTTTGCTCAGGCTCATGAAAAATTAGAGGGAACATTGGTTACAGCTTCTTTATAATATTTTCATAAATAGCAATTTCAGGATAAATACACAATTTAATGTAAAAACTCTTCTACGCTAAATTTGTGACTTCTTGTATTTGTTCACAACCTACCAATAGCACAAATTACCGCTGCAAAAACATTTTATGTGCACAGGATTTCACCAACCAAACGGAATCTTTTAAATGAGATCAAAATATGACATAAAGCTCAGTGGCAATCGCTCTGTACACTTCCTGCAGATAGCAACAACACGTATGAACTGAAAAAGGAAGGAAGCCGAGCTTTGTAAAACTCACTGTGTGCATATAATCTGCCACATCCTCAGGCTGACCACTCCAGCAATGCAGTAAGCCAGGAGGTAAGGTCTTGCAACTTTCTGCACCTCTTAACTCTGCGGTGACCTAGTTCTTGAGTCATAAACCTAAAGTTGCCTTCCTTTGGATGCTGTGGTAAGATTGGGGACATTTGTCACTGTAGTGCTCTGATTTGTCAGTTTAAACTTAGCAATACAACAGGGTTGCATAAATATTTTGCAATCACATCTCGTTCTTGTCAAGAGAAAAATCTCAAGTGATTTTTGTTGCTGAGTGCACTGTATAAGAGGGCATTTCCTGTTCTCTGTGCAGTTTACTATTGTGTACTCCTGTCTCATGGTGATGAATGCATCTTGAAAGAGTTAGTTTTAATGAAGCGTTTTATTCCTTCTGTTTTGATCCATGTGTTTTGTAGTGTAATATGCTTGAATCACTATTTTCCCCGTTTTACTGTTAAATTAATCTTAGCAAAATAGGTGTAAATGGAGTGCTGCATGTGTCTCTCACATATTTTCAACAGTACAGTGATAATAAAAAGCAGATGGTTTTCAATTTTTGCCTTCTTGTGAGTCCAGCTTTGTTGAGCTCTTTCTAGCTCACATGTAATTGACATGTAAAGATGAGCTGTTAAACTACTTGGAAAATCTCGGCATGGTTTCAAAAAGCCAGTAGGTTTTAATTTGGAATTTACTCGTGATCAGCCTGTCTATAGAGGTACAGACATACCCCTAGGGCTGACTTTAGGTATGTGGCTGCTAACTTGGGTCTTCCAGGAAACTCAGCTCTGAGTGTGAAATGTGTCAGAGATCTTGTGACTGGTTTGATCTTTCTCACAGCAGTTAGATGACATATTTGGATTCAAATTTAATCAGTCAGGTGTCTTTTACCATCACTGCTGTGGTGGCCCGATGTCATCCTCCACCCTCTCTTCTCGGATATCGGCTCATTCACCACTAAACCACAGACGAACTGAATCATTTCGGACCCTTTACATTGATGAGGCATGTGTGAAATGAGTATACTTTAAAACTGATATGAACATGAATAAACTGAGGGTGAAAAGTCTTTATAGGAGGATATTTTGCATCTTGCATCAATGATATTTTCACCCTATGAGACATGGTACATATCAAAGGAGAACAGACAACAACTTTGTCTCTCCAAGCCATGACTAACAACTCATGCTGTGTGTTTTCTCCTGGCAGCTCTGGCCAGTAACACAGACAGGCTCTTATCTACTAGCACACCTTGGCATACGGCTATTCAAAAAGCAACTTCCTTCTTGCTCTCCATGCTTCCTTTTGCTACTGAAGAGAAAAATGTTTTTAATTTAAATTCAAAGAACTTTAATTGTCCCTGGGGCAATTTATATGTCATCACATCCTGCCCTGCATAGGTTCTGGGGCTACTGACTATCTGTGCCATCTGTTAACAAACTTCATTCTTCACACCTTCAGAGGCACAACTATAAGAAGAAGACATTGCCACAATTGCTGGGAACCTTTACCCTCAGCCCCCAAAGACTAAAGCCTAGGTCTGGGGGTGGGTCTAGTAAGAGGGAGGGTTAAAGAGAAGAAGGGAGGAGATAGGAATAAAAAGACAGTGAAACAAATTGAAGGGCAGAGAAAAGAGGAGCAGTGACAGAGCCTGTTGTTTAAAGATGGACTTAAGCTTGCTGAAAGTCCTGGAGAAAGAGAGAGTCATGGAGGTTCTACGGAGAGACAAGCAGTTGCGTACAGTTGAAGAGGACAGGATCAGGTGAGTTTTTCCAGACAACTGTTGTGTGTTCTGTGACAAAACTGTTTCTTTATGGTTCTGGAAAAAGACAGAATGAACAGCTTTTATGGTGATCATCAGGATGACCGCTATAAGATGGTGACAAAATGATAAGGAAAGCAATGGTAGAAACAGAAATATGATGTTGTGTTCCTTAGCTTAAACCTATTTCATTATAAGATTAAATAATTGTGTTCAAGAGCTTTAAACGTGTCAGAGGTAGATTTTGTTTTTGACAGAGCCAAGCTGCTTTCCTCCAATTCCACTCTGTTTTCAAATCTGTCCCTAGTTTTTTTATTTAACACAGCCATCAGAGTCGTATCAGTATTTTCCTGTAAGACTCAGCAAAAAACAGATGCATGTATACATCATCTTTGTTCCTTTATTTGTTCCAGAATGATGCTTTTAAAATTGATATTCAGATGTTTGAAGGATGCAGGACACGTTTAAAATGTACTGAAAAGAGATCTAACTCTGTAGTTGTTACAGAAGAAAAACTGTCTGAGAAGTTTGGTGTTGATCACTTCAGAAGGATGAAACACGACCTGCAGGAGCTTCGCATGAAAGGTCCCAAAACTTTTGGCCGGCAGTATGGGGAGCGGAAGTGTGCTTGCTGTCAGAGTCCGCTGGGGAAGTTGTGGAACTCGGGCGCAGTGTGCTGTGGCTGCAGCCACCGCATCTGCAGCATGTGCCGCGTGGGAGCAATGAAGTGGAAGTGCAAGGTCTGCCACGCCTACAGGTAGAGAGACGAGCACTGGCCTGGTGCACTAAGAAATAACGTCTGTGACTGAGTGGCACTCAAATGGCACCACTAAATGACCATATATTTGTCAGCTTCAACATTAAAACGCCAACATTAAAGGTGACGTGAATGACACGGATTATCAGTGTTCTGCTGGGAAACCTTGTGCGCTGGTATTCATACGGATGTTATAATTGGAAGAATTAGAATTAGAATGGCTTTGTCATCATCATACATGGCATGACGAAAATATAAATAGCTTCCGCTGGACGATGCACAACAACAAGCAATAAGAAATAAAATATCAACATTAAATAATAGAATCAAATGCACATATATAACAAAACAATATTAAAAATGACTACATGTGCAAAGGAGGCCAGATATATACAATATGGGAGGTAAATGAAATGTAATGAGAACCAGTAGAATATGAATATGTTAGGAAAAAGTGACATTGTGCATTCAGGTAAACAGGTATTTGGAGTTCAGGAGTCTGATGGACCTGCATTTGTCCTGCATTTTAGGAACAGGTTCTATCCTTGTGCCTTGACACGTAATAGTCTCCTCAGCATGGTGGCAGACCAAGCATACTTTCTGCATGGCAATGGTGCTCCTGGACTAAAAGGCTGCCTAGAGTTGCCACACCACCACAGACTAAAGTGTGGCTTATTAAACTGTTTGAATCCTCATGTGCTTCTGCTCCTACATGGCAGTCTTACCTACATATGCAAATAATAGTGACCATAAAAATGACTATTTTGCCTACAGCAATAAGTCAACCACAGTCCTCAACACGAGCGTCTACCCTTAGCAGGATATTGCACCCTGCCACAATGCAAAAACCACTCAAGAACAGTTCAAGGAACATGACCAAGAGCTCAAAGCAGTGATTTACTTTCCAAACTCCTCAGATTCCAAACTGAATGAGTATTCACAGGATTCACTGTAACAAGCCCAATCCATGGAGGATCCAACTCTGTGGGTGACCCAAAACAGGAGAAAAATGATCCACTGTCAGTGTCCCGGCCCCAGATACCACAGAAATACCCTAGAGGTTTCAGTGGCAGAGGGGAAACCTACACAATATTAGGCAATTTATTATTATTAGGTGGTTTAATGCTGAAGTTGATCATTGTATGCGTAAAGAGCAGTTAATCACTGTCCATAGATTACTGTAATTGACAGTTAAACTCATTTTTACTCTGTTTAAATGTGCTTTAAGACATGACTTAATTTAAAGTTGCTGGAAATTGCCTGTTTTTTAAACAATGTATCAAGTCAAGGGAAATAGGAGTAGTACCATAAAGGCTCTTCCCTCTCCAGTATCCAAAACACAGTCTGAACACTGATTTGTAGTTACGGTAAAATAATGAATTATGACATAAATAAGTAAATAAAGTAAACAATAAATTGAAACTATATCACTCAGAGTAAACCGAGGCGACAACATGAATGGTGACTGATGCAAACAAAAACATTTACTAAAGATAACTTTCTAGAGTACGGAAAAACAAGAGAACACAACATTTAATCACAACAAATGTGGATTAAATGTTGATGTGGTTTCTCATACTGATCATCACCTGAATCGCAGCTCTATGTTGTTCGGGTCATTCTCACCCAGAGCTGCAGCAAACAGCTTATTAGTCACTTAATCATACTTGTTTTGACATATTTTTAAAATTAGAAAAAATAACTTTAATGGTACTGAATAGGAATTTGAAGATGTCACTTTGGTCACATGTAAGTTGATGTCTTTGCATCTGCCAAGTGAACTGAGAACTGCACGTTTCATAAATTGATCACGTCTCTTCAAGGTAAAAGCAGATGTGTCTCACATTAAAATATACTCAAGCTATAGCAAAAAGATGCATGAAGAATGATAGTGTGACCACAGAATCATTACACGGTTAGAGCTGGGTAAAGTAGCTATAATAGCTAAAACCGTATTTGCTGCTGTGTTTGCTACTTCTTCATTTTCAGCATGGGTACAGGTTGCTAATGATATTCAGTTTGTCTGTGAAGAACAAGAAGATTGTTAATACTAGTGACTTTTTGTATCGTAGATGATATTTGGGAAGTTGCTGAACTTCAGATTTTTGTCACTCCTTCTGTGTTTTGCTTTGTCTGGAAAAAGGAAGATAATTTTCATCAATTGGGTTGGTCAAGAAAGACAAAAAATACTTCTTTTTGTCTTTAACAATACATAATTGGTAAATAATAATGGTAATAAATATGTAATACTCAAGCTTAAGTCAAGAGGCATCAAAAAGGCATGGCCTAAAATAATGACGTTAGTTCAAAAGGAAATTTGTATTTCCTGCCTTCTTTTTAGCATTAGTATAGCTTTTTATATTATAATTGTGTAATAATTTCAACCTACTTATTGCAGTCTTTATTTCCTATTTACAGGGAGGTGAAGATCAGATCAGGAGACTGGTTTTTAGAGGAAAAGGCAAAGAAATTTCCCATCACCACAGGTTTGTTTATAAAAATCTGACTGCATACAAGATAGTTTCCTTTTTTGTTTTAATTCATTATTCCTTTTTTATAAATGCTCTTTTGCTAATATTCAGTTTAACTGCAGTGAATACTAAATATGGGTAATCCCAGTTGTTTGTTTAAACATTTTATGTTATTTGGTTTTAAGTCTTGAATTCTAATTATTATTAGTTTACAGTGTGGTGAGGCATTGTGGTAAGAGACTGAGCAGTAATATTAGAATTTATAATTTTAAGGTCTTGGACCAGTAAGGGTATTTAATGCATTTTGTGTGTTTTTGTGTTTGTTACAAATTTTCCAAATGTGTTAGTATTGTGAGCATAAAGTTACTCCATCCACCTCTTCACAGTAGTGCAATCTTTCATATTATTTATATTCTTTACAGACAAATATGAGACGGTTGGGGAGGAATTATTAAAGACCTACAATGTGCTAAGGTACAATTATACTTCACATTTTGATTCTGCGTGTTCCAGCTTTGTTTCATTAAATTCATCGTATGTTTGTTGTCTGTGACTTTCACAGTCATATATCAGTCGTTCCTCCCACTCCTCCACCCCACTTGGATTATCAGATTCTGGGCAGATCTGGGGTAAAATACAGATAAAATATTCAGCATTATGTTATACTAAATTTTTGAAACGTATGAACCAAGTACCAATGATTTTTTGTGTTTCGATTTGCAGGATTTAAAAAACCTGAAGCCTTTTACCAAATCTATGGAAGATCTAATGGTTTCTTTTGCGAGTCAAATTAAAAGTAAGCTGCTACAAAACACCTTCTCGCCCCACCTAAACATTTACAGAATAAGGAATTTTCTATTTTGTAACTACACAAAGTGTAAGACATGATGTACTGTCTGTGCATTTTGTTGAGAAACTGACTCTTTAGAATGAGAAACGACATTTCCTGTGGATCTTATTGCAACATACCCTGATCTCTGCCTTGATTAGCAGAATGTACACAGTAACCACAAAGGGAAATTTGCCTGAAATAATAAGATGCAAAAAACCCCTCTGATTACATCATTGAACCTACTGCATCGACAGAAGTTGCACAAGATAATGATAGCAACAACCTGCTTGTGATCACTGAAATAGAAAAAAAACCCATCTTTCTCAGCAGTCTGAAAAAAATTCCGTGGTGAACAAATATTTTATTTTTCGCTGTATGTGTTTTGTTTTCTCGAAGCAAACATTTACATGCTTTTGGTTTTCTGAGTGCCTGACTTTTGCCATTGCAGAGATTTCCACTTCTCACAGTGATGTGCATGGACACCTGCTGAGAGTTGACAAGAGTCAGAGAAGACCTCATTTCAACTACAGCACCCAGAAGAGCCTTTCTGACACTGACATCAGCAAATCTAGCAACGTAAGTTAGTCTCACTCAGTCTTACAGCAAAAGTACAAGTGATACTTGTTGGTTATTGTGTTATCACAAATGCCATTGTTTGACTAAGTGATGATGCGACTGGTATTCTATCACAAACCTATCAAAAGTTTTCTGGTAAGGTTAATGATATCAGTGAGTACATACACACATGCCATGTATTTATAATGTATTCTTAATAGTATGTGTTCTGTTTTACTGTGTTGCAGTGCAGCTCAATTTCTTGCCTTGTCTAAGACAAATTTCTCCCAAGTGAGACAATAAAGTAAACTTGAACCTGAACTTGAGTAAATGTGCAGGAAAGAAACACTTGTTTTTGGGTTTTTTTTGCAGCTTTTTAAAGTCCCAAGTCTTCCAAATATGTTCAAGAAAAGCAAAGACAGCGACCAAGATAGCTCGCTACTGGTACAGAAGAAGAAACTTCCTTCAGCTCTGAGTACTCTGGAGAAAGGAGAGTGAGTCAAAGCTAAAGATAAAAAGAAAATCAAAGCAACATCTTGTGGTTGAAATATCATATTATTCATTAGGATCATGGGTAGCACAGTGATACAGTGGTTAGCACTGTCACCTCACAACTCAAAGGTCCTGGGTTCACTTTCTGGCTTGGGTCTTTCTGCATGGAGTGTGCATGTTCTCCTGTGCATGTGTGGACTTTCTCCCGCAGTTCAAAGTCATGCTGAGGTTAATTGGTGATTCTAAATTGTGGTAGGTGTGAATGTGAGTGTGCCTGGTTGTTTGTTTCTATGTAGTGCTGTGATAGACCTGTCCAGGGTGTCCTCTGTCTAAGTCAGCAGGAATAGACTCCACACGCCCCACAACCTACAGAGGATAAATCGGTGTATAGATAAGGATGGATGGATGGATGATAAGGATCATTTCAGTCTCATAACTCACTGAATCCTCCGGGATGAATAAAGTAGATCTTATCTTATCTTATCCCTTTTATGTGTTTACTTCCTTAAATTACCTTAAAATGTGTCTGTCTGTCCTTTAAAAAAATGGAAATGGAAGGATGCAGTCTGTATTTTGCTCCCTCAGGGCAGTAACGGAAGCATCAGCACAGACTGTGGCCTCATCGAGAACACCGCTGTAGCAGGAGAACT